>NW_026000103.1:1720941-1725701 GCF_001458135.2 Marmota marmota marmota
AGGAGGAGGAGGAGGAGAGGGAAAAAATGATTGTGAGATATGACCAACACTTTGGTAGTTGTGATATTTCACAGATTATTCCAACTATCTTATAGATTAAAAGTTAAAACTGGGGCTGGGAATGTAACTCAGTGATAGAGTGCTTGTCTAGCACACAAAAGGCCCTGGATTGGATCCTCGGCAACACAAAAATTAAAAAAACAAAAAGTAAAAATGTACAATGACAGCATTTCAGCAGACCAAAAAGTTCAGTCAGATGATAATACTGGCCAGTTGACCCCAGACCAAATTGTTGACTCAGAACATTGTAAACTAAATAAAGTTTTTGTTTTAAGTCACCAAGTTTTGAGGTAATTATTATATAGCAAGAGTTTACTAATACCAACAGTGGTTGTGTTTTATTTATCTTTAGCTCCCCAACACCTAGCAATGGTGTCTAGTACAATGTTACAAAACTCAATAATTAAATCTTCAATAAGTAAATTAAGAAATGAACAAGTTAATATAACAGGTCAATGCTTAGCCTTTAAAATAATCACTGTTCAATGTATCATGGAATACAACATCGCTCCTCATGAACTATGAATGTGGGAATATTTCAAAACTCTGTCTTCTTGACAACAATGTCTACGTTATTAAGTAGCAGATGGGAGGTTGGGTATGTCCTGCTCTGAAGTTCAAGGTGCATGCTTATAGTTCTTTTTGAAACCACATTCTCTGGAAGTGCACTGCTTTAAACTTATCTTCAGAATAGCCCTGAGATGAAGAGTGTCCACATCATAGAAACGAGCCCCCTGTTGTTGTTCCCTTCTGCAGAATTATTGGTTACATCTTTTCAGGGACAAAACTGGGGATTATGAAAAACAGTGAAATATCTGTGTGTGTTTGCCTGCCACCTCCAGATTCTGATGGCTGCCAACTGCTAGTCATAGTCAAGTCAGGTCTATGCATACCAGGTAAAAAGTCAGCACCTAGGTAGGGGAATGTGGGCCTCAGATCCATGAAGAAATCTGAAATCAATTTTAACAAATGAAAGACCATGATCTTAAGAAATTGCTTCACTTCATATTTGCTACTAAGTTTTCATGAACATGAGAGTCACTGTGCACATGATAGAATTCATTTAATATACCTTTTCAGTGTGACATCAGGCCTATACTGTTGTTTTCTGTGTGATGATTCACTTTATTCTTCTACCACTCATCTCTATTTGTACTACTAGTGAACTCATCATTCATTTATACATTAGGCCTTCACTGAGGTGGAAACTGTGATCTGTATGTTAGCATGTGTTGTAAGGATTCTTTTCTCACTGACCTGTAGCAAAATAGTACAAGTCTCCAAAAGATATTGATAAAGGAAAACACAGAAAAAAAAAAAACAGCTCATCTGAATCTTCTTGGAAGGGCTTCCTAAAACATAGCTCATGACCTCTCAAGGCTGTCAAGGAAGGA
Organism: Marmota marmota marmota; assembly: GCF_001458135.2. Lineage (NCBI taxonomy): Eukaryota > Metazoa > Chordata > Mammalia > Rodentia > Sciuridae > Marmota > Marmota marmota. The sequence continues at coordinate 1,722,396 of NW_026000103.1, forward strand.
AACAGTATGGACAGTCAAGAGCATGTGACACATGTGCACATATAAGCACTGTGGTCTACTAGTTGTAGAGAAGGCTGGGGGAACACTTGGTAAATAGACCCATTTTGGAAAGAGCATGTGCTTTGGAAATAGATTGAGTCTCAAATGTGACATTGGACCTAGAAGTTCCACTATGAATCCAATCAACAAGTATCCAAAGGCTATTCAAAAGTGTTCAAGTGTTCATTGCAGCACTTTTTTTAACAACAAAACATGAAACAACCTACATGTCCAACAAGGAATGTGTTTGAACAATCATGGTACATTAATTTAATTGATTACTATTGTCGATATTAGAAGCAATGGACTATTTCTTGTTGTGCTATAATAGAAAGAGCTTTTGGCTATATTTTAAAGTAGAAGAACCAAGTGTAGCAATGTGTACAATAGGACTCCCATTTGTATATATGCACCAAAAAAATATTACGTCAAGTTTGTGCACAAGAGTACACAAGACAGAGTCTTGCTACGTTGTCCTGTATGGCCTCAAACTCCTGACTCAAGTGATCCTCCTGATTCAGCCTCCCAAGTAACTGGGATTACAGGTGCAAAACACCACACCCTGTTACAAGAAATTTCTTACGTATGAAGAGTAAGAGTAGATTAGAATGCATTTTCCTACCCCAGGACTAAGAATAACGCTTTCTGTTCCTCATTTTCCCTATTTAAATTTTTTTCCTGTATAGATGCTATTATTATTATTATTATTATTATTATTATTATTATTACTATTATTATTATTATTATTTCTACTTAGTTGTACATAACAGCAGAATGCATTTCAATTCATCCTACACAAATGAGCATAGCATTTCAATTCTCTGGTTACACACAGTGAAGAGACACACCATTCATGCAATCATACATGTACCTAGGATAGTGATATCCATCTCAATCCACCATCTTTCCTACCCCTCTAACCCCCTCCCCACACTCCCCTTTGCCCAATCCAAAGTTCTTCCATTCTTCCCATGCCCTTCCATCATAGAAAAATCTGTATCCACTAGTCAGAGAAAACATTTGACCTTTAGTTTTTTGGGATTGGCTTACTTCACTTAGCATAATATTCTCTAACTCCATCCATTTACCTGCAAATGCCATATTTTTATTCTCTTTTAATGCTAAGTAATATTCCATTACAGATATATATACCAGTTTTTTTATCCATTTATCTATTGAAGGGCATCTAGATTGGTTCCACAGTTTAGCTATTGTGAATTGAGCTGCTATAAACATTGATATGGCTGTGTTTCTATAGTATGCTGATTTTAAGTCCTTTGAGTATAGACAGAGGAGTGGGACAGCTGGGTCAAATGGCAGTTATCAAGAATACAAGCAATAATAAGTGTTGGAAGGATGTGGGGGAAAGGGTACATTCATACATTGCTGGTAAGACTGCAAATTGGTGCAACCACTTTGGAAAACAGTGTGGAGATTCCTCAGAAAACTTGGAATGGAAACACCATTTGACTCAGCTATCCTACTCTTTGGTCTACACTCAAAGGACATATGCTATTTTAACAATTACAAAGTAAAATCTACCTTTACCATTCAACAACTGAGGTAGATAGCAAAAGTGGAACCAATCCTCAGTCCTCCTGTCTTCATGCCCCTTTGCACTGACTCTGCAGTTCTTTCCATTGGCAGTGGAGTCCATTTCACCATCCCTCACATCTGGGCAGGCCTCATGATTTTCTTTGGCCAATAGACGGTGGCAGAAGTGATGCAGTGCCATATCCAAGCCAAGGCAACAAAAGACCTGTCCACCCTTCCACCTTCCTCTTGAAATCCTACCATGCCACCATGTGAACTGCCTAGGCAAACTACAGGAGGATAAAAGAGATAATTGACCCTCTTGCCAATGACCCTCTGATAGCCAGATGGTCCCTAAAAAGCTAAGTAAGTTATGATCATTTTAAACCACTGGAGGATGGGGGCGGGGGTTGACATAGCAGAATCTGATTAACATCCTTAACTATAAGGTCTTTGCTTAGTATCTGGATGGCCATCTTAAGTGACAACCACCATTTTAAGGAAAAAGTTTCACTTTCCCAAGGGCGTTTCTGAGAAAGGCTCACCACTCCCTCATACCAACATAACCTCTAACTGTCCGCATTAGGACCGGCCCCATAAAAGTCCTGGAACCCAAGCCTGTGCTTCCTCTCCCCTTTTCCATGCCCAGTGACAGAATATAAATATTGAAGGATGGATGTCCTCTCCAAAGCTACAGAGAGGCATTGTCCTGCACTTGCCTACAAAATTCATAACTTTGTTCAGTGGCATAGACCTAGGGTTAGAAGAGCCAGAATTGTGGGTGCATGATTAGAACATGAAGCAAGGTCTTTCCAGCCAGACCCTACTGTGGCCCAGTGAGAGGACATGCAAATCTACACCCTGAGGCCTCCTCCTGATGGACCCATAGATGGACAGAGCATACTGGGACGTCTCTGAGCAGAGCCACCCTACAAGGCAGCTTACAGCAAGGACCTAACAGAAATGCTTGCCTCAGTAGAATTTGCCACAGATACAGCAACCACCACAGCTCCTCACCTGTTAGTGAAGCCAGAATTAGACAGGCAGTCAGTATAGATAAATCAAGTTAAGGTCAAATCAAGGAGGCCAATTTAAATTGGTCTGGGAAGTCCAGGACTTCCCCCTGAGGGATTGAAATGTTAATTCCTTCAGAGCCCTTCCTCCACACTTATCAAGAACTTGCCCCTGCTCTTTTTTATTTTATTTTTTTTATTAGTTGTTCAAAACATTACATAGCTCTTGACATATCATATTTCATACATTTGATTCCAGTGGGTTATGAACTCCCATTTTTCCCCCATATACAGATTGCAGAATCACATCGGTTACACATCTACATTTTTACATACTAGTGTCTGTTGTATTCTGCTGCCTTTCCTATCCTCTACTATCCCTCCTCCCCTCCCCTCCCCTCCCATCTTCTCTCTCTACCCCATCTACTGTAATTCATTTCTCTCCCTTGATTTTTTCCCCTTTCCCCTCACATCCTCTTATATGTAATTTTGTATAACGATGAGGGTCTCCTTCCATTTCCATGCAATTTCCCTTCTCTCTCCCTTTCCCTCCCAACTCTCGGCTCCAAATTCCTTAATAGGACACCCATAGCACAAGAGTTAATAACTAGAATCAACAAATGGGACTTACTTAAACTAAAAAGTTTTTTCTCAGCAAGAGAAACAATAAGAGAGGTAAATAGGGAGCCTACATCCTGGGAATAAATTTTTACTCCTCACA
>NW_026000103.1:1727707-1803015 GCF_001458135.2 Marmota marmota marmota
ACAATCAATCAACAAGTACATGAAAAAATGCTCACCATCTCTAGCAGTCATAGAAATGCAAATCAAAACCACCCTAAGATACCATCTCACTCCAGTAAGATTGGCAGCCATTATGAAGTCAAACAACAACAAGTGCTGGCGAGGATGTGGGGAAAAGGGTACTTTTGTACATTGCTGGTGGGACTGCAAATTGGTGCGGCCAATTTGGAAAGCAGTATGGAGATTCCTTGGAAAGCTGGGAATGGAACCACCATTTGACCCAGCTATTCCCCTTCTTGGACTATTCCCTAAAGACCTTAAAAGAGGGTACTATAGAGATACTGCTACATCGATGTTCATAGCAGCACAATTCACAATAGCTAGACTGTGGAACCAACCTAGATGCCCTTCAATAGATGAATGGATAAAAAAAAATGTGGCATTTGCCCCTGCTCTTGCTAAGGTAACCTGTCCCAGGAATTGCCCCTCCCTACAGAGAGTTATAAAGTTGTTAATTAATATGTCCTGGGCTGCTCCATCCTGCCCTTCCCCCTTCAGCCCACCTGTTTCCCACCTTTTGGCTATCCCACCGAGCATTTTCTGGGTCTAGTCAAGAATGCTGGAAGGAGAAAGATAAGGGGAAGAGAGCAGGAGAACAAAGGAAGCCTAGGAAATATTAAAAAGGCAGAATGCCTCATTTCTTGGGATACCAAGATACCAGCTATGGCCCCCTCCTCCCTCCCAAGAGAAGTCTATGTTATCCCTTTTTAAAAAACCCTGCTTTATATGCTTGCTTCGGCGTGCTTCTCTAATGTTATACTTCAACACGTGGGGAAGCAAGACTCACTCATCAACGATAATCAGTGGTATCATTAGGTACATCTGGTTCAGAGACACCAAAGGGTCTCTGTCTCTTGTTGCTCCCCCAGAGCTGACAACCTCATGCAGTGGCCACAGGAAATCCAGCCTCCAGCTTCTCGGTTTACTCCATGTAATAAATCTGAGCCATCCTGTTCTCATGGACAATTCAAAAAGAGTTCCCTCCCTTTGAGGGGTCCTGGGGTACAGCACCATGGGGTCCTGGAACAATATAGCCAGATAAGCAAGAGAAAGGGAAGGAAGCCTGACTCAGCCTGTGCAGTCTTCCACCAGAGTGAGGTATGAGAGAGAGCTGAGAGAGGCAGAGATGTCAGCCCTCCTGCAACAAGAGACCTTGAAAACTAATCATTCACTCAGCACAGGGCACTCAAGGAATCCTGAAACTGAGAGGACATTGGCTAGCTTTAATTTCTGCATTAGAGAGAGGAGTAGAGACTGCCAGTCAGTGCTGAGCACCCATCTGTTCTTCAGGTTCTGTCTCAGGAACTCCATTCTAGGAGATACCTCAGGTGAAAACCCAGGGGGAGAACTGTGGGAAGGACTTACTAGGCCAGTGAAAGAGTATGCAGAAGGGCACAGAGACACAGAGGGCCTGCAATGATTCCAAGTAGCATTGAGAGACTGGGCTTACCAGAGTGAGGGCAATGGCAACAGGAATCGGCAATAGGGCATGAAAAAGATGGGAAGGTCAAACTGTTCTAAAATACTTGAACTTCATCTTGAAAGCAATATGCCTTCACTTTCAATCAGAGAAGGGGACTTTGGCATAGAGCCTAGCGCATAGTAAATTCTCAGTCATTGCTGGATGGATAAATTCAAGAGGAAATGAATTTTGGGTCCTACTAAGTCTTCAATTTCAGCAGACTATTAAATCTGGGAGATTCTCATCAATTTTTAATTATATTAATAAATGCAGCTATTATTCATTGAGTGCTTGTTATAAGTACTATCTCTCTGTCTCTCATGCTGGATGACTATTGGAAATACCTAGGGAGATTTTAAAATATTGATGCTGGCTGCTACGCCTAGAAATTTCAATTTAATTGTTATGGGTACTTCCTGGCACCGGACTTTTGAAACTCCTCCAGAGATTCAATTGTACAGCCAAGTTTGAGACCCACAGACCAATTTCATTTAATCTTAACAACATCCCCAAGAAATGACACCATCATGATCTCAGTTGTGCAAATGAGAATGAAGAGCCTTAAAAGGATGAAATAAGGTACCCAAGACCACTCCACTTAGTAAATAGCAAATTTAGAATACAAAGCTGGCAATGATTTGCCAGATGCAGAATAACAACCAGTGACCTTGATGCTCATCTTTCATCTCTTTTCCAGAAGCTCTCAATGCTTACAACAGAAGACTTTTGTTTGGAGGAGTCTCGGAACATTAAGCCATCTATGTATCTGTGAAAGGAAGAGATCAAGAAAATGTTCATGAGTTTGCTTAAACCATTATAGTTCATCCGGTCTGCACAGAGGAAAAGGGACTGGGCTGTTCTGTCTTCCCAGAGCTAGAGGTGCATGTTCCTGGACCAGGGAAGCTGAGTGCAAAATAAATATGAAGAGGAAGATGGGAGTGATTCAGCTGAGGAAGGCAGGAGAGGGAATGCTGACAAGCTCCCTTCCTTCTCCTGACAGTACAAGCAGCTGGCTGCTCTTTTACTAATTCTTGGATTTCTCCAAAAGAACAGAGCACACTGTTTGTAAAGACACTTCTGTTAGCAGCTGCAGAAGTGGTTTCAAAGTTGGGGGCCCAGAGCTGGGAAGACAAATTTTCATGATTTTTCTTCTCTCAAATGAGGTGGGGAAATGTGGTTAGGAAAGGAAATGCATTACTAAATGAAGCCGTGGCTGGGTCTCTACAGGTGAGCCCGTGTCATCACCACCCTGAATGCAGGCTCCAAGGGGACAGCTGGGTGGAGGTGGGGAAGCTCCTTTTCCAGTTCAGCATTGCCTAAGACCTAACTCTACCCAGTAATTCTTCTTACAGGTTAATCCAGTATTCATTAGGCCTCTTTTGGTTTTAAGTAACAGAATCCGGCTTGATCTAGAGTCTCCAAGCATTTATTTAAATGGTATAGGTGTATGTACTTCACAGGACACAAAAGGTCATCATGGAACTGGGTTTCAGGAAAGAATCAGAAAGTTGTCAAGACTCTCCCAGCTTGGCAGCTTCTACTTCAGACCTTGGATCCTGTTTCCTCCACCTTTACAGATCTCCCCATGCCCTCCCTCCCCTGCTGCAAGCCACAGGCTGAGAACATGGCCACTACACAGCAGGCAACTCCAGGAACTGGCCAGTTCCAGATTCCCAGGACAGAATGCTGATAGGCCCAACATGGGTCAGGATAATTCCTGATCCAGTCAGCCAGGGACATGGAGATGGACTATGGTGAAATGGCTGCTGAGCCTGAGAGTTGCTGTGTGTGAAGGGAACAGTTGAGAGAGGGATCATTTTAAGCTTCAAGAGACACTCCAAAAAGTGCTCAGAACAAGTTTTCAAGATATCACCTGGCCTTCATGTCTCCCTCTATACTGCTCCTTTCCTTCATCCCCATTCCATGTGCACAGATGAGAAAGGTCCCCATCAGGTAACACTCCTGAAGTCACTTTCCTGAAGGTTCTAGATAAGCAATGAGTTTCCCAACTTGGCAGCCAGAGCAGACTCATGTGACTGTATTGGAACTGATATAACCAGGCATAGTTGAGACTTTTAAAATAGATGGTGACTGACTCTCCACCACAGTGAGCCATGAGAATCACCTGAGATGCAACCACAGCCTTCCTAAGAGGTTTCAAAGAGAAGGAATCCGGAGAAGGGCAACCTAGGTATTGATGAAGCGTGCCCTGAAGAAGATGGCAGAATTCTGGTCATTGCTCATTACCAGCACTAGCTCAATGGCACCTGAAGAAGTTTTCCTCCAGCCCTATCACCATGGGAGGAGACTAGGACTGCTCTCCTGGATAGAAAGCAGAGAAACTGTCTCAACCTGCAGACCCCAAGGAAACACCGTCCTGAAAACAAAAGGGAAATCTCCTCTTTTTGCCTTTTTCATTCTGATAGCTCCTTTCAATAACTTTGAAGTTAGAATGCACTTCAGCTGATGGAGTACCTCTGAAAGGGAACATATTGGGAGACTCTAGGGGTCCCTGAATTCTAACCTGAAAACATGGACGTAACCAGAACATTCTGTCTGCCTGAAGGAGGCATTCTTAGAGACCCAAATATCTGTTCTCTTCTTAAAACACAATTGCTGCTGTATATTTGTAGGGGAAATAGAGGTGATTACCTGTGGAATGATAGGTCAGGGTCAGTTCTCCTCCCATTTAGGTTGGGCAATGAGACAGAGCAGAATGGTGGTTCTGAAACTGGATGCATCAGAATCCCCTACTGGGGACTCTGAGTTAAAACTCAGATTGGATTGCAGCGTCATATTTCTGGAAACTCCAGTTCATCTTCAGCAAATGTGGGCCATGGGATGAGGATGGGGAGCAATAATTTGAATCCTAATGAGTTTTCAGATAATGTTGATGCTGCTGGAGCCTCTGATGATGCTGACAGCCTCTGAAGCAGCAGACAATGCTAGTTGTTTTCCATTTCTGAAGCATGAAATGTTAGCAGTTTTTAGGTAGCAAGGCTAAAGCAACTAGATAACAAGACATTCTATCTGCTGTCTTTTGATATTTCCATCCTTTAGATATATATAGTCCTTTGGATTTCCATTCCTTTAACTTGATTCCAATGATCAATTGAACCTCATTTACCTTGACCAAAAAAAAACAAAAAAACAGGGGGCCTATAAGTCTAAAAGAAAAAGACAAATGGCCTAATAGAAAACCATGTAAAAAAAAATACAGGCAAGCTCTCCACAACAGAGGAAGCAGAAAGGACCAGCAACTTCTGAAAAGAGGTTCAGTCTCACTGGTGATCAGGAAGATGCAGATGAAGGGGAGTCTCTGAACTCGCCTTCCTTCACCCACAAAGATGACATCTGACTGTACTCTCATCTTGAGGAATGGGTGCCTGTCCTCTGTACTCTCACCCATTCCTAGGCTCCTCTGGAACTCTGAAGACAATAAAAAGATTAGTGATTGCAGGAGTTAGAGAGGAGGGAGGAATGAATAAGCAGAGGATCTTTAGGACTGTGAAACTACTATGTTAAAATGGTGTCGCATATTGTCATACATTTATCGAAACCCAGAGAATGTACAACAGCTAGAGTAAACACTAAAGCAAATGGCGGCCTGTGGTGGATAGTGATGTCCCACTGCTGGTTCATCCACTGTAACAAACACACCACTCCTAGTGGGGGAACCCCAACAATGGGGAGCCTCTGCGTATATATGGATGCATCTGGGATGTCTGTACCCTCAACTCAATCTTGCTGTGAAACTGAATCATCTCTAAAAAACAAAGTCCATTTAAGACAAAAACAGGTGGTAGTTTTCCAATATAGCTGGCCAATTCCTGCTCCAGAGTCACCTAAGGAAAGATTCCAATTGCCCTGCCAATTTAAGTCAAAATCTCTGAGGGTTGAAACAAAGCATCATTACTTTCTTTTCAAACCTCCTCCGAAATGTCTAAGATGTTCTAGGACGGAGAATTTTTGGACTGGGGTAAAATAAAAATGCAGGTTAACTGAGGGCTGACTGTTCTCACCCTTATTCTACACAGTCACCCACTTAAATTTCTTGGCTTGATGGGGTGAGTGCAAATCTCTCCATTTCACAGATGTGAACACTGAAACACATGGAGGTTTAAGTCCAAGGAGAGTCTACAGACGTGATGTAGGTCTTAGAGAATGCAGGAACTTCAGGTTAGGAACTTCAGGGCAGGACAGGAGAGGACAGCAGGTACAGTGGCCAGTGCTAACACTTGGTAGGGTATGACCCAAGGTGGTAAAGGGACTCTGGGGACACTCAGATGATTTCACCCTGGAGAGGTCAGGCAGCCTCGACGTGAGACCCCGTGAGGCAACCATGTGGGCAACTGAGAACAGGGAGTGAGGAAGTTGAGCTATTTTTAACTATAGCTGCAATGAAGAATTTAGGTTGGTAGAAACTACAAACCAGGGTTGGGCTCAGATGGCAGAGCTGATGTCCCAAGGAGAAAATTTGGGAGACTTGAAAGAACAGCAACAGCTAATAGGCTTTGGTGTTCTGGGCCATTCACAGAAAGAAACTCCTGGCCCTTCTCACGACTTTGAAACCTGTCCACTGAAAAGGGCTAGATACCAAGATGAGTCAGTCCAGTAGCAGTGAGTGTCCCTACGCCCAGACTTATACAATTTCTCACTAAAATAAAAAATAAACATACAAAAGGCCAATATGGAGACATGGCTGAGTCTAGATCTGGGCAAGAAATGGTGAGTCTGGAACACATGTCCTACCAAATTGCAAGAAGACTATTGAAAATAATTAGGATCACATCAGAAGGATCCCAGAACCAACAACTTGAAAAGACATCACCTTTTATTGGTTGCATGTGACCTCTGAAATTCATATGTTGAGGCCCTAACTCCTAGTTCTTCCAAAGATCATTGAAGATGTAATTAGTTACAATAAGGTCATACCAGAGTAGGGTTGACCCCTAATCCAATATGATTAGTGTCCTAATGAGAGGGAGAAATTTGGGCACAGATATGAAAATGAAAATAGAGATCAGGTGATGCTTCTATGTCCCAAGGGATGACATAGATTTCCAGCAACCATCCAACACAGGGAAAGGCACAGAAAAGAGTCTTCTTTACAGACATCAGAGGGAACCAGCCTTGCTAACACCCCAATCTTAAGACTTCTGACCCCCAGAACTGTAAGACAATCCATTTCTGCTATTGAAACCACCCAGCTGTGGTACTTATTACAACAACCCTAGGAAACAAACGGCACCCAAGATTTCTATCCCTGGACATCCACATTTTGTATGAGCCCCTCGGTCAGAACTTGTGAATGTGATGGATGTCACTCCTCAGCTGTGATGCTATATGGCAGAAAGGATTTTACAGATGCAATTAAGGTCCCTAATCAGTGGACTAATCACTCTTGGATAAAAAGGGATGATTGTCCTGGATTGACCTGACTGCCTCAGATGAGCCCTTGAAAAAGATTGACCCTTCCCTAAGAGATAAAGCATGAGAGAACAAGAGACTGTGGTGAAGGCCATGTGGCAAAGGTCAGAAAGTGACCTCCAAGTGAGAACGGTCCCTCAGTGACAGCCTGTGAGAAAACAGGAGCCTCAGTCCCACAACCATGAGAAACTGAGTCCTTCCAATAATGCTAATGTTCCTGGAAAGGAGCACAGAGCTCTGGGTGAGGAAGCAGCCTGTCCACACCTTGTTGGTGTCCTAAGGCCTAAGTAGAGGATCCAGCTGCACCCTGCCCAGACTTCTGACTACAGAAGTAGAAGATAATAAATAAGTGTTGCTTTATAGCCAGACATGGTAGCACATGCCTTCAATCCCAACAGCTCAGGAGGCTGACACGGGAGGATCGTGAGTTCAAAACCATCCTCAGCAACTTGGTGAGGCCCTAAGCAACTTAACGAGAACCTGTCTCAAAATAAAAAATATCAAAAATGGCTGGGGATGTGGCTCAGATGTTAAGTGCCCCTGGGTTTAATCCCTGGTACCAAATATTTATTTATACTATTTATTATAGGTGTCGTTTTAAATGGCTAGCTCATGGTATTTTGCTATGCTGCAATCGAAAGCTAATACATAAGCCAAGCTCCAAGCTGTGAGAATAATAATAAAGGTATTTTAAAATGACCTAAATGCAATATTGTGAGCTTTTTATTATAATGTTAATTATAAATAGGGGGAAAAGTCAACAGTAGCTAAGCACTCTAGCTTTCCAAAGTGCTGTAGGAACAAGAAAGTTTTCAAATATGCTAAAAATAATTCTACTAATTGCTATCAGTTGGTAAGAAGTACTCAGTTGAAAAGAGGACTCAAGTATCTGAAGAAATATAATGAATCCACCCCCACATCTTTCAGGCTCCAAATACATGAGTGGCTTAATAGAGACTGCTGATGAGAACAGGAGGAAGGAACTGTCTCCTTCTTCCCACTCTTACCCACCCAGAAACAATTAGTGACAGGGAACAAAGAAAGCCACATGCCTCTTGTTCCAAGGCTCAGGAGACTAGAGCCAGGTGAGGAAGAGAGGTGGCAAGTGTTTGCATCACAGGAATAATCTGACAGAAGTCAGGCAGTTCAAAGTGGGAAATATTGGCAGACTGACCAATGGATCTCCAGTTCCAGTTCTCCTTAGGTGTCTATTCAAAGCATGACCAAGAGACTTGGAAAGCTGGAGAACAAAGCAGCATTTATTGAACACTTACTAGAGACTTTTATACTGAACTTTCAGTTGATCCTATGGCCATCTGTATCAGTCAGGATTGTCCAGAGAAACAGAATCAATAGGGTTCATATGGAGAGAAAGATTATGAAGAATTGGCTCACATGGTTATGCAAGCTGGCAAGTCCGAAATCTGCAGTGTGGTCCAACAGGCTGGGGACCCAGAAGGGCCAATGTATGGTCATGGCCTATAGACTGGGTGCCCAGGAAAACTGGCATTTCAATGCAAGTACAAAGGCCTTCTGCTGGTATTACAAATGAAGCCTAAAGGCAGTCTGCTGGAGAATGTCTCTTGTCAGGAAAGGCCAGGATTTTGTTCTGTTTAGATCTTCAACTTATTGGACAAAGTCAGCCAACATCATGGAGGGGAATCTGCTTTCCTCAGAGTCCACAGATTTAAACATTGATCTCATCCAAACATCCCTTTACCTCACAGAAACACCCAGAATAATGTTTGATCAAATATCTGGGCATCTCTGGTCCAGCCAAGATAACATAAAATTAACTATCACCCACCTGGAAAGTAGATATTGTCTTAATTTTACATATGAGGAGATAGAGAGCAGAAGAAATCCTCATATCCAATTCAGCCTCTGATTGGAGGTCAGGCTACAATCAAACCAGAGTCTTTCTGACTCCAGAAAGTTGGGGGTGGGGCCAGTATCATTGAATCTCACTGGAAAGAAATCCAGTTCTCGCCTACCCACATTAATAACCCAAAATAGGTGTTGGATCAACTAGCAAGTATTTGAGCCCCTGCTATTCACTGAGCTGTCAGGGAACTAAACATCTCATCTTGGTCTCAAAAGCAAAAAATTGCAAAAATGTATAGGAGGCCTCTTTTTCTGTCCGGTAAGGTTTTTGGGTGAAGGTTGAGTCCCACAAGAAGTAGGTAGCAGTGCCAGGACGAGGACCCAGACCCTCTGCTTCTGCTTTGAGTTTGCTTTCCCTTCTCAGATGACCCGAAGTGACCACAGAGAAGATTAAGTGCTCAGACTCTGGGCTGTGTACTGACCTCAAATGATCTCCTTTCTTAGGAGGATTGCCACCAAGGTCCACTGAGGCAAGAGCGCTACTTCTTTCAGCAGGAGGTAAGTAGAAGTATTCTGCTGGACAAGCCAACAGGGAACATAGAAAAGTCACAGGGCGAAGGTCTCAGAGCCCCATCCTGCTTTCTCCTGCACATTCCCCACACAGAGCACTTAACCCAGTGCCTCTAATACAGTTTTGAGTCTGAGTGCCACCTCTCAGGAGGCAGACCACCCCTTCCACCCCCATCCCCCAGCTTTGTCCCTTGACCTGGACCTGATGGCTGCCTCTCACCTCCAGGGACTATGGGATCACTGGTGACACCTAGTAGTCAAGGCAGCTGCAGCAGGTGAAAGCCAGGATTTCTGGTTTCCTCTCCTGGAAGCAGAGTAAAGCACACTGACCTTGAACCCAGGGAGCACACAGAGAGCCTTTGAGATTTCCCAGGAGGGGCCCTGTGGGCCATTGAAGAGAGAGGCGGATAAGGGCACCAGGAACCCTCAAGTCTTATGGTTTGAATATCCAAAAACAGTGCCTCATTTGTCACTCTAAACTGTCGAAGGGCATCTATGATGAAAAGCATAGACAGACCTGCAGCCTTTTCATGATTCCAGCCAGGAAAAGGGCCACGGGGTTGGACCTTGTCTGGGGCCCCTTGACATCCACCTCCCTTGGCCATGTCTGTCACACTATCTGCTGTCTGCTGCATGCTATCACCACCAGTCAGGTGTAACTACTTAAATTAAAATCACACTAAAAACTCGGTTTTTCAGTTGTACCAGAGCTTAGGAGCCACTTGTGACCAGCAGTTTGTGGCAGGTCACAGAACTATTCCTCATTACAGAAAGTCACAGTGGACAGTGCTGAGTTATGAACTAGAAATTTTTTCATCTGGATATTAAAAACTCTTTTTAAAAAAAAAAATCAAGGTTTTGTTTGGATAGAAGAAAAAGCAGAAAACCAAATGGACCTGTCATCTTGTTAAACTTCATTAGCAAGGAAACAGACTGACATAAGTTTGGCTTGAACTGGGGTTTTCCAGATGCCACCTCATGGGGCCTCTCTCCCAGGAACACAAGCCCCATGGGCATGCGTGTGTTGGGGCCCCAAAGGCACTGGAAGTTCAGGCAAGTCATTCTTTCCCTTCTTGCTTTCTCTTCACAAGAAATAACTTTCCTTAAACAACAAAGAGATACTTGGCATAAACTCCTAGAACTCTGATTTGGGCTGTGAGAATGCAAGTTTGAGACACAAACTAGCCTAATTTTAAATTATGAAGTCCTGAGCCAGGGAGTCATTGGACAGGCCACCAAGATCTAATTATCCCATGGGGTCTTCAAATGCCCCTCATGTGCCAGGACTATTCTAAGCTAGAGGGAGAAGCTATGAGCCAAGGACCTTCCCTCAGTGCCTACATGGAAGGACCTGACCCACAGGGCAAATAATAATGTCCCTTCAGTATCCTAGATCCAAGGCAGCCATATAACGATAATTCATCGGCCAATCTCTTTTCCAATTCTGTAATCCCACCCACCCCTAAGTTCTCTGCTGTCAGTATATCCCAGTGACCACCACGGCAACCATATTAGATCTCAGATGTTGTCATTCTCTCTTCCATATGTGCAAACATTCTCAGAGAAGTAAAGCAAGTGGCACAAAATCATGCCACCGGTAGAGGATGAGCCAGCCTTCCAACCCTAGCATCATAGTCCATACGACGGGGGAAAGCACATGCTGTCAAATGTCCAGTGGTTCTAGGATTTTAGTGAGGACCTATAGCTCTGCAGATAGAGAAATGAACAAGACATAGACTCCTCCCCGTCGTAAAGACAAGTGCAGTTCAGTGTGCCCCATGGTGGGAAAATAGAATTTTCTATAGAAACATAGGAAGAGCACATGATGTGACTGTGGTGGTATCAGGGACAGCTTCCTGGAGGAAGTGATATGTGTTTGAAGTCCTGCATATTGAGTAGAAGTAATGGTGTTGACAATGGGGGTGAGGAGCCCTTCAGGATGCAGCTGAGTGGTATAGTACCCCTGGGTTCAATCCCAGTACCAAAAAAAAAAAAAAAAAAGCCCAGAGGCCTGGCTACTTGTCAAGTAACAATAATAATAACCAGAACTTTAAAACAAAGAATTAAGAGGAAAATTGCAATAAATACTATATTCAAAAGGCTAACTTCCTTATCAAAAGTTCTCCTAATGTAGGGGATGATAAAAACAGGACAAGACAGTAGAATGAATCAGACATCACTTTCCTATGTTCACAAATTAATATCTGATGAGAATAACTCCATATTATACACAACCACAAAAATGAGAAGTTATATTCCATGTATGTATGATATGTCACAATACATTCTGCTGTCATGTATAACTAAAAAGAAGAATGAAAGAAAAATTGTTAAGAAAATTAAAAAAAAAAAAAAAAAAAAGCAGGACAAGGGTGTACTCAGTGGCGAACGCCTGCCTGAGGCCCTGGACTCAATCCCCAGCACCAAAAAAAAAACAAAAAACAGAACCTAACAGCTGACCATTAAGGAAGAAACAGTCATGTTCATGTATGACCTCATCCTGTCTTCACATAACCTAAAGATCTGTGATGAACAGTGACTATGACAATGGAACCGACTTGTTCACATTTTGCAGCAAAGTCTGTAATGAACAATTTGCAATGGCCAGTTAATGTTTCGGTCCTGTTTCTTGATCTGTGGCACAATTCCTTTAGCTAAGTCATTGGCTCAGCAGACTGGAGGGAGCTGGCATAGATCCCTCAGTGCCAGTAAAATGAACTTCCATGCACTCCATTGCTTCTGATGATATCTACCAACCAAAGGGGAATGGCTTCCAAGGCCACCTATATGTCACTGTGTTCCCCTGCTCTGTGCAATGACGCATAGGCCTGCCAGCACACCAGGGCGGGAGGACTCAGGAGACCCAGGCTATGGAGGGCTTGCCATCTGCCTTAGCCCCAAGGACAGCTCATTCTGAAGAACCTGAACATGCCTTAGAAGCCTTGGGAGTCACCCAGGGCAGTTTGAAGGGGAACCAGGACTGGATGGATCTACAGTTCCATTGGCATCTGTTTTATATATTGGCTTCCATTTGAAGAACAGTTTCCATTGCTATAAACTGCTTGAAAACCTCAAGCTAATCCAGCCTTTCTCCATGATAGGAAAGAAAACCAAGCTGAAAGAGAAGAGCTGAAACTGAGATCCAGGTCTCCTGGTCCCAGGGATCTTTGTTGTGCCCAAGCAATTCCCTTTACTCTCTCCACATCCAGGTTGTAAGTTTTAGTTGGATGGTCTGTTCCCAGCCTTGAATAACCAAAATGTTTACTAGTGTGCTGACCACCAGGACAAGGTATGGCCAGGCAGGATGTCCAGTTCAGCTGTATGGATCAAAAAACCCAAAAGGACAGTCACTTAAACAAGATAAAGGTTTATTTCTCTATTATATAGGCAGCAGAGTGGTATGGCAGTTCCATACTAACATCTTAAAACTTTTAAGATCCCAAGCTCTTTCCAATCCCTCACTCAGCCATCTCAAAGACTCCTTTGATACCTTTGGGATGCAAGATGGCAACCAGAACTCCAGCCACCACATCCGTATTCCAGGAAGCAGACTAGAGGAGGGCAACAAATAAACAGAGCAAATGGAGATATTGTTGTTTAAAAGGAAATTTCCTGAAAACTGCTACATACCATCTCTACTCTATGTCTTCAAACAACTGGCTCCAAAAAGATGAAAAGAGAACATGTAGGCAGCCATCGTCCCAACTAAATATTTCAGCTTCTAGTTCAAAAAGAAGGGAGAACTGCTATTGGAGAACTTCTCTGCTGTGCTAGGATTATTTCATTAATCCTCCAACATTGTGAAGTAATTTCAGATGAGAAAACTGAGTCTTAAAGAAGATCTTTGATCAAGGTTGCATACTCAAAAGCCCTGGCCTCCACATTTTAGAAATATGTCTCAATATGTGATTCTCCACGGTCAGGAGCAAGTCTGCTGCCCATCCCCCACGCCCCGTCCTCCCCACCCCTGTCTCCAGGATACATGTGACAAAATGACGATGTGCGGAGATACCTGGGGATGTCGCAACTGGAGTGGACAGTGCTCCTGCCACCTATGTGGTTAGATCCTACAGTGCACAGGAAGATCCTCCACAATAAGGAATTATCCAGCCCAGAAACTCAACAGGGCTGAGGCTAAGAAAACTGATTGAAAGGAAGGTATTCCTTTAGGGCAAAGAACAGAGGCTCACAAAATAATGTTTTTTCCCAAAAATGACATAGGGCAAAGGGAACGATTCCTGAAGGAGAGATTTATAAATAGATCAAGGTCAGACTGCGCTGAGCACTCTCTAGCCGCCCCACCACACA
Source organism: Marmota marmota marmota (assembly GCF_001458135.2). Taxonomy (NCBI): domain Eukaryota; kingdom Metazoa; phylum Chordata; class Mammalia; order Rodentia; family Sciuridae; genus Marmota; species Marmota marmota. The sequence continues at coordinate 1,741,341 of NW_026000103.1, forward strand.
CACACACACACACACACACACACACACACACACACTCGCCTCTGGGTCTGCCGGTGTGTGCCTGGTTCTTGGAAGTCAATTTTGAGACCCTCAAGCCAGATACCAAACTGAAACTTGGAGCGGGACTGCTCAGAGGCCCAGCCGGGCTTCAGGGGAGCTGAAACACCCATTATTTTCGGGACATTTCTAAAAAAAAACAGAATCGAGGCTTTGGCGTGGCCCCTGCAAGTGAGGTTTGGTGTCATCAGCTTCAGGGTAAACCCATTCTCTGGAAGCCCAGCTATTAGGAAACCCGCGGAGCGCCGTGCTTTCGCCTTGGTCCGCACCTGGACTCAGCGGTGACAGCTCCACTGGAAACTCTCGGCACAGCGTCCGCTCCAACCAGCGCGGTCCTGGGCGCGCCACCGCTGGGCTCTGCGTTGGCTGCATCGCCCCCTGGTGGGCACCCGGGGCACCGCCGCCCGCTCCACTCGCAGTTGACTCCTGATACCGTACTCACCCTGTTCAGTACCCCACACCATCTACCTCCCCATCGTCAGCATTAGGGACGGACAGAAATACACCCGGTCCCAGACGGCTGGAGGCTTCTCTCCGATGTGGCAACCCGGCCCATTTATAATAATTATGTCTTGCAAATCATAACCCCTCTGATATTTTAAACTCCTGAACATGGCTCCTGTTGACATCTCTCACACTTCCCTTGCACAACAGAAACACACACAGTCACACGTAATCACCTGTACTCCTGATAGATCCAACAAGATGAGGTTGCCAGAGGCCATCATCCGAGCATTTTCCCCCAGCTCTGCTGAGGTCTTCACCTGGGGCTGTCCTCCCCACCCTGTACATCTGTTTGAAGATCACTTTCCTATCCAGGAAGACTTCTTTGCTCCTGCAAGGTGTTCCCACCATACCCTGAAGGTCTATGGTTCTATGAATTGACTGACTGATGAAATAATGTTTAGATGCAACCTCGAAAGCATTGATTGACAAATCAGGTCCTGGGCTTATCTCTAGGAATACACACTTGAGGAGGTATATGACGGTGGCTTTACCCTGGCAGATACCCCAATGTCCCAGAACAGAAGGGGTTTTTCTGGCAACTGAACCCCCAGGCAAGCTTCCTAAAACCCACTCTTTCCTAACTCAGGCTATAAACCTCTTCTTAATTATGCCACCCCTCACTTTGTTTCTCAAGGTATCCTTCCATAGCTGGTTGTGGATAGGAGCACACACTCCCCAACTCAGATTCAGAAGCATGAGCCAGGCACAGGGTTGAGCACCTGCAATCTTAGCTACTTGGGAGGTTGAGGCAGGAGGATCATGAGTTCAAGGCCAGCCTCAGCAACTTGCAAGACCCTGTCTCAAAATAAAATACAATTGTATCTTTAAAACTCCAGGAGCATGAAAAGTGATTGCAAAAACATTTCAATAGGGACCAGGGAAGAGAAAGAAGAAACCCTGAGTGTGCCATTATGTGTGAGCATGACTGTAGGTGTGTGTGTGTGTGTGTGTGTGTGTGTGCGCGCGCGCATGTATAATGAAGAGGCCAACTGAACTGGGACTAAATCAATTCTTGTTCCTTTAATAACTGTGAAGAAGGAATACCACATTCTGGGAAGATGCAGGAAACAACATTCAGGACAATGTAATGGGTCAAGGAGTGGTCTCCCCCACCCCACCCCCATTCACATTCACCTTGAATCTCAGAATGTGACTTTATTTGGAAATAAGGTCTTTGCAGATGTAACTAGTTAAGATGTCAAACTGGATTTGGATGGTCCCTAACCCAAAATGGCTGGCATCTTTATAAGACAAAGGAGAACGAGATTTAGGCACAGGGACACAGGGAATAAGCCATGTGATGAAGAAGGCAGAGACTGGAGCAATATATCTACAAAGCCAGAAACAAGGAGTGTCATCAAACCACCAGCAGCTAGGAGAGGGGCACAGAGTCATCTCACAAAGAGCCTCCAGGAGGGCTGAACCCCACAAACAACTTCATTTCAGGTTCCTGGCCTCCTGGACTATGAGAGAATAAACCTCTATTGTTTTGAGCCATGAAATTTTGGGGTTATTTGTTACACAGCAATGAACATCTAACGCCGATCCTAAGGCCATGTGAAAGATCACATGGAACTAAACAAAATTCTGAAAGACTCAGGTAAGAGGACAGGGGAAAAACTGAAAACAAGACTGGAGGAAGAGGAGGACAGACCATGCCCATCAGATTAAAGCTGTCAAATTAGGTGTCCCTGGTGCTGGGAACAATGGGAAGTCCTAGTGGTACTGAGGAGACAGGGATGTGGTCAGATTCCTCTTTAGAAAGACCACTCTGGTGCCATAGAGGATGGGTTTGAGGAATTGGGCAAGTGGAATATAGACTCCTGAGGGAGTTGGGGACCTCCCCTAGCAACTGAATACAAAGTGTACCACTCACTGAGAAGGCAGCCAAGGCACAGGGTTGTATAAGTAAATGTGTGGTGTCTATTGAGCATCCCAGTGGAGATGGCCAGGAAGTCCTTGAGATCACTTGGACTATGGGAACAGATCAAGAAGGAGTCTGAATGTACATAAACCCCCACCCCAGGAAGGTGCAGGATATGGGGTGTGGCTTCTCACTAAGGCCACAAACAGTACTGCCATCCAGGGCATATCATCCAGATAAGAGGTTATCTGGATTATTAGCTGCTGTTTACTGAGTATCTGCTGGATGCCAGCTGCTTCTGTAGATCTTAATTATTTGTATTAATAGGGCAGCTTTGAACCTGATAACCCCAGTGTGGTGCCCATCTATATAAAAAACTTTATCTCCTTTGCCATTTTGAAAATAAAATTAAATCCTTTGTGGAAAGAGAACTACACCTGCATTAAAAGAGAAAAAATTACGGCATTTGCAGGTAAATGGATGGAGTTGGAGAATACCATGCTAAGCGAAGTAAACCAATCCCCAAAAAGCAAAGGCCAAATGTTCTGATAAGTGGATGCTGATCCATAACGTGGAGGGGGGGAGCATGGGAAAAATGGAGGAATTTGGGCAAAGGGGAGGGAGGAGTGGGAGGGAGCAAAGGGTCAGGAAAGATGGTGGAATGAGATGGACATCATTACCCTAGGTACGTGTGTGATTGCACATATGGTGTGATGCTATATCGTATACAACCACAGAAATGTAAAGTTGTCCCGCAATTGTGTACAATGAATCAAAATGCATCCTGCTGCCGTCTATACCTAATTAAAATAAATAAATTAGGGGATGGGGATATAGCTCAGTTGGTAGCTGGGTTCAATCCCTAGCACCACCAAAAAAATTACTTAATTTTAAAAAGAGAGAGAGAGAGAGAGAGAGAGAGAGAGAACTACATCTAAGAGTCCAAAGCTTTGGATTCAGATCCTGGCTCTGCCACTTAATAGCTGTGGTCAAAATACATTTCTAAGCCTTGATTGTATCATATGCAAATATGGAACGATAACAATGATGACCTTACAAAGTAGCTCTGAGGAATAAATAGGGCAACCTAGATGAAATATAATTTATGTAATGGGTTCTCAAGTAAGATTTGCTTGTAAAAGAAAATAATACTCCTAGGAAGTCTATAAATTCTTTCATTGGGTTGAGGCTATGTATTATTAATGTGGCTCATGGACTATCAGTTAAAACCTAGAATTTTCAAATGCAACTCCTCTGAGTCTAACTACCACACTCTCCTTCCTGAATCCCCTCCTGCAAGAATTCAGATGAGTGACTCCTCCCCTCTATGCAGCCCTCTGTTGCTGGTGTGAAGCAAGCACATGCTAAGTGTTGATTTAAACTGTATTCAGTCTTGGCATGAAGGTGTAACTCAGAGTTGGAGCCCTGGGTTCAAATTCCCAGCACTGCAAAATAAGTAAGTAAACTAAATGCAGTTTCATAAGATTTGGGTCGTAACAGCACTTGACTGGAGCTACTAATCTCAAAAGTTAAATTTAGCTCCAGTGGGTTAAAAACTTCCTCTAGATCATATCTATGTGACATGCATGAATGTACTTACATTCACATTCAGCAGATTTTTAAAACTCTAAAATAATCAAATACCGAGGAGATGGAGAACAAGTTACTGAGGGAAAAGAAAAGAGGAATGTGGCAGCAGACTTGAAAAAGTCCAGGGAAACATCTCTGGACCCAGAAAGAATTCACATAACCTGTGGGAGTTTTTCAGACAATTATAGTGAGTTCTGGGAAGACTAGGAATTGGCCACCAATAGCAATACCCAAAATGACCACGAGATGGCAATATCACTCTGGGAGTGTCTCTAGGTCCCTCCCACCTCAGCAGCTTTGTTTGCTTTGCTCATAGGAATCCCTAATAAATATCATCAATACCACTGTGCATTTTCTGTCACTTTGTGCTCCTACCCTTACCTTCAACCACTTCCTCATCACTAGCCCTAATATAAAAATAAATTCTACTGACTCTACTGCTACTTGTTGTATTTTAAAATAGTGTTGTTGTCTCTGCTCTCAGTTGATCAATTGTAAAAACAAAAACCCATGTGAGGCTAATTTTTTTCCTTTTTTGTGAGTTGATACCAGAGAGAAGACTTCCTAGGTAAACCGGGTGTCATCAGCCTGGAAACTGTCAGAGACAGAAGTGCCACTTAAGACAAATATCTAGGGAGAAGGGCTGCTGGCCTGCATGAGTGAGGCACAGGCTAGGTGCAGTCACAGGTGCCTGTTGCCTCTCCTATTCCCAAGGCTGAGGCAGGAGCATCACTTGAGCCTGAATTTGAGGCAACATGGCAGACCCAGCCTCTTCAAAAAAATAAATAAATAAAAATAAGACAGGCCTGGAGTCGGAGCCCTGCCCAAAGATTGTAGAGAATAAAAACCCAAACTGTGTTTTTGAACTTTTTATTTTGGGAAAAAAAATGCAATAATACAGAAGTAGATAGAATAGTAGGAGAAACCAAAATCCTTAAGATAGCATTTGAAGGATTGTCTGTGACTATAAACTGCAAAGAGGCTTGGAGGAAGATTTGTTGAGGCCTCCTAAGATGTAAGTTACCAGCACCATGGGCCTGCCTCTCTCCGGTCCTTTAAAGAACAGTCCTTTAATGTAAAGTCTTTGAATGTTATGTATAGCCTTTTTTAAAATTGTCACATAATAATTGCACATATTTTGGGGGTACAATGTAATAATTCAATAAATATATATGCCATGTAATGATAAAAATCAGGATAGCCAGCATTTCCTTTCCTTAAACACTTAATAATTCTTTGTGTTGGGGGCCTGAGAACTCCTCTCTTCTATTTCCTTATAAAATATATAATACATTGTTGAAAACTGTGGTCACCCTACTGTGCCATGGGACACTAGAATTTATTTCTCTTATACAACTGTATTTTGGTACCCATTATCCAGCTTCCTCCCTCCCCATACTTCTAAGCCTCTAGTAACCCCTGTTCCACTCTATTTCCACAAGATCAGCTTTTTTAACTTTCATATTTGAAAACACACAATGTTTGTCTTTCTATGCCTGGCCTATTCCACTTGACATAATGTCCTCTAGTTCCATCAAATGACAGGATTTGGATCCTTTTATGGCTGAATAATATTTCGTGGTATATATGTACCATGTTTTCTTTATCCATTCATCTGTCAACAGACACCCTGGTTGATTCCATATCTGGGCTATTGTGAATGTTCTGTAAGAAATATGGAGATACGGAGTACAGGTATCTCTTTTTTATTTTTTAAATTCTAATTTGTTATATATGACAGCAGCAGGTATTTCTTTGATATACTGATTCCATTTCCTTTGGGTATATAACCATGTAGAGTCTTTTAATGTAAAATCCTCAAAAGAGAAGAGTCAGGGAGACTAGGGTCCCAGCTCTGGTCTTTCAGGGAATTTGGGAAAGGGGAGCTGAATAAAATGTATTCCCTTCGACCAGACCCAGGACAAGATGACACCCACAGGAAGGAGAAGACAGGATCAGACTGTAGGGGAAGGGAGTAGGTGTGTCCTGGAGTGATCTTTCCCACTGTTCCTGCAAACAGAGCCCTCAGGTTCCTCAGCCCCTGTCCCTGACCACAGCCCCAAAAAGAGAGTCAATCCTCAAGACTGAGAAACCAATTTCAGCACCAGTAAGGATTTGATTCCTTGCTTAATCCTGTCATGGGGAGATTTCAGCTGGGTGGGCTGCTAGGATACATCTGAACCCCCAGGAATCATCCATGAGTGTTGTCCTAGAGAGAAGACCCCGATTTCATCAGATGTCATAGGGCTCCCGGGCCACTATTATGTCCTTTCACCCTAGCCAGAAAAAAGTCTAAAGCACACCACTGTAATGACAGGTAATGCTTGTCCCATTCTTCTTTGATGGTCACATTATTGTTTTAAATCTGATGATCAATGAATCATTTAGTTAAAAAAAATAGAACTGTCACAAGAAATTAAGCAAAATATATAGGTGGATTCAGATTCTCCTGCTGAAATCATTAATGGTTGGTTTTGAAATGTCAAAAAAAAAATCACAAATGAATTATTACCTATGCTTGAGATTTTATATTCATATGACATAATTATAGAACTTCCAATAAATGTAAGGTATAGGTACTTTATGCTAGGGTTATTTAGATGTATTGATTTCACAGCACTGAGAAGATACCAACAATGAACTACATGTATTTTAAGTATGTTTAGTAACAAGGATACCCAAATCCATTAACAAATGAACTTGGGCAAATGTGCTTTGCTCTATAATCCATGAAATGCCTTTTCACCTCAGATACTTCAGAAACCACTCTAGAAATAGATAAAAACATATACATATTTATTCACAGAAAATGCCATTTACAGCTTTAATATTAAACATCATTATCAGAGACAGTTCACAAAAAGAGCCTAAAGTGCAAAAGCTCCATTTCAAAAAGCCTTAAATCGCTCCCAAAGCAATGGAGATTAAACGCTCCCCCGCCAGGAGGCAAGCCACGCTCCCAGCACACCCTCTATGAAGTAGAAAACAAGGGATGTATCTGAAAATACTGTATTTTCTCTGATTACATATTGCAGTTATAAAATAGTCTCTAAATCTGGTTTAACATGTAGGAAAAGATACAACACTGAAGCCTTTCAAGGGGGGACCGTATTTTTAAGTCTATAGGAGAATAATGTCTATAAAATCCACTAAGAATTCCAACCTGGCCCAGGAAGATTCTTTGACCAGCTGAAACTACAGCACCAGGATTAGCCTGGATAGCAAAGGTCTCAAGTTCAACTGAGGAGAAGAAGCTGAGGAAGGGGCCCTGGCCGGACAAGTTTCGCCCTCACCTGTCCCCCAGAGATGGTTCCATGGCCCCAAAAGACAGAGAACCAAGGAAGTTCCAAATCCCAGTCCCAGAGCCCCCAACATGGTCCTGGCTCACGGAAGCCTGAGGAACTGGAGAGAGAGGTTTTCACACACCTGAGAAATCCAATCAACGGAAGAGGTGGCAGTATTTCTACAAAACCTGGCTGGGATGACCATGAATCTTTGTTGCCAAAGAGAATCTTTGATCCATAATTAATGTTTCAGGCACTCTTCACTGGACAGGCACAGAGTTCCCCCAAAATGTAGCCCATGCTGACATCTCATCCCCACATAACTTCAATAGGTTCATTCAAGTGCTTGCTTTACAACATAACCATAGAGGGGTGCAAAGATTTCTTTTTCTAATAATCAATGACCAATCAAACAACTATAAAATAAGAATCACAGGGCAAAATGATCAATTGATAACATTAATGGGTTTTTCTATCCTAAATCCAGTTCCCGGATATAGAACTAGGATAAATTCTAACCAGAACAAAACCTGATCGCCATTCTGAGTAACTATCACCATGACCTAACTCCTAACTGTGAGGTCTATTGGACTGAGGGAGGGATGGAGACTCTTGATTGTACAACAATTAATGAAATAAGCTATTCATTTTTTAAAAAATCTGAACACATCAAAATCTATGAAGTTCCATAGTTAACAGCTGTTTTCTATGACACATCGATGGATTCAGGTGGGGGAAGTACATCAAAAAAACATAATTCAGTTCATCATCTCTTAGGCCCATTCATGTCAGGTTTGATTAAAACAGAAGATCCAGTGGAAAGTCTTAGAACCCAGTGACAGGCATTCCAGTGCTTAGCTAACTGGTGTATTCCACACCTGCTCTTCATGAAAAATAAACGATGGGCACTCACGTTCCATTCAAGCTACAGGATAAACCGTCAATGCTAAACGATATCTATTTACAACTACACCAGGGAAAAGCAGACAGAAAGAAAATAAGGAAATCTATTCAAATATCAAAATATTAACAATGGTTTTGGTTGGGCAATAAAGATATGGGTTATTTTCTTCTTCTACAATTTTTCTGTAGTTGCCCAATTTTCCTTAAAAAGCATGTAGTGCTTTGTTATAAATACAAATGATGTCCTAAACTCAACTGAAATATAAATGAGGATATTTCTACTCTCTTGCTTTATCATCCCATGCTGGCAAGCTGTAGTGATTTCTGTTCAAAAGTAGAGTTATGTTTTGTCCTCTCAAATATACTCCATTCTACTCACCCCCCGCCTTAGTTCTCATCTCTTTGGAACCAATCTCTAGATGGGCATACTGCTTTTCATAACAAAACCACTCCTGACATCTTCACTTAGTCATTTTTCTTGTAGAAGAGGGATAGAAATAGCTCAGTGAGTCAGGGTATGTATTTTCTTTTTCACAGGCCCATTCAAATATACCCATCCATGTAATATGTTATCCCTATTTCCAGGGTCTGGAGGTGGGAGTGTAGGCAGAGCCCCTAGGGAATATGTCCTTTCCTTGGTAAAGATAAATAGTCTCTCCTTGAATGTTAGGATAATCCTCCTGTTACTAGGGAACCTTCAGGACAAATTAAACTTATACTAAAAGAACCATTTCTTACAATCTGCCTCTCCTGCTCCCGGATTCCATACTAAGACACCTGGGCTTTAAATATGCCAAACCCTCTAGTTAACAGAATTTTTATCCTGTAAAATAGATGAGACAATAATTCATGCCTGGTAAGGTCAACCTGAAATGAGAATGGTCTGATATTTCTCTTTTTAAAATTCTAGACTTGAAACCCAAAGGACTTCACAGCAGTTCTAGTCTACCAATCAGCAGGATTTAGAGAATCACATTAGGGGTTCTGCAGATATTCAATTTAAAATGATTTAAAATATATTTTAAAATTATAATAAAGTACAATGTACATGCATTCAATACAAGATTTTTCTGCCTTGGAAAGCACCAATTTGTTAATTTGTATTTTCATTGCCTGGATATGTTATTAAGTAAATGCTATCAATTTAAACTTAATATTTAAGTTCATAAAATAGAATTTATTTCATGCATTGCGTTTCATAAATATTTCTTATTACAGGAAGAAACAGGAAATAATCCAGTGAGTTACATGTAAAATTTGAAAACCACCCAAGTGGAATGCAATTATTCTTTTTAAACTCTGAACTCAGTTACATACTGGCCTTTCACTTCGAATCCTATGCAAACTCTTAACTAGAGGAAGAGTTCCTAGACATGCCAAACACTGCTGCTCCCAAAACTTAGACCTTCAACACAGTGACATGACTCCTACCCATAGGAAAAGGACAGAATGGCCTATCTGTCCTGCCTTCTCCCAACCAGGAATGTTACTAAGCAGAGGATGCCTGAGTTAAAATGAGAGTCCCTGAGGTTGGTAATGCCCATCTGCTGCCCTGAAGACAGTCCTGGTGTCATTGGAGCACAGTGACTCATTGCAGCCAGGTGAGAAAAACCCGGAAGGCAAGATTTGCCCCCCTGCACCAGCCAATCAGTGTGTGATTATTGCCAATATCTGAGAAAAGTGAGCCAATGCTCTGATAAAACCACAGGAAGCACCGTGTACTGTGAGAGTGTGGAGCATAATTCCCACAGGATTTATCCGAGAAAGTCAGAGGTGAGAACTTTAAAGGTAATTTCCAAAACAGTATAGTATACTGGAGACTTTAAATGAGAAAGTTTGAAAAAACTTCATGGAGCCCTTTTGGTAATCAAACGGTAGGGAGGGTGGGCTGTGTATGGAATCTTAACACCATAGCTATTCTTCTCTGTGTATTTGAAGCCACTGGGCTGGAGGAGGCGGGCAGAAACGATGTCAACATTTATAAGTTGTGCTCATCTTCAAGAACAGCTTAAAGTGGAGTGCAGTTTTTGGCATAGAGAGTTAGTCATTAGCTTCACCCTCTCTGAAGTTAAGTCTCCATCTCTCAGCAGAGGTAGTAGTAAAAGGACTCACAGTACATGTGCAACCAGGGTTAGTTGAGAGGTGTAAGTGAAAAACTAGCCTCTGGAGCCACAGCCCTGTGTGTGTTTTGTTTGGTTTGGTTGAAAGACAGTTTCCCCAAATGAACATCTCTGGCACCTTCCATTAGAGAGTCGGAGAGTCGGTCTGTCAAGAGTCCACTCCAAGAGTGCCTGGGAGGGTGGCGTCTGGAGCAGGCCAGCTTTCTCCAGAAAGAAGCACTGGGTAGCCCTGGATCCCCCAAGGGACTGCTCTGCCACCACCATGAAGAATGAAGCCCAACACACCAGTGCATCTGGAAGTGATGCTGAGAAAGTTCACCTAGTGTCCCTATGCCCTCTGCTTTCCGTCTTCTCCCGGGGCACAGTGGGACCCTAGCAGTCCAGACACATACTAGTTAGAGCCCAAGGGAACAGAATTTTTAAAAGATACACCCTACACCAATTCTTAGAACCCTCTTGGCTGCCCTTGCTAGCAAACGAAGCCCAGTGTGTGAAGGAAAACAAGCAGAGAAGACAGCCACTGCCTTGACATCACGTGATCTTGACTGGTGACTTCTTGCTGGCACACAGGAGGGACACATAGGGGACGCCGATGAAGGCCCATTTCTCACTGGGCCAGAACTTGATGACCGGCCCTTGCTCAGGGATCTCTGAGGCGGCATCGAAGTAGGCGAAGCACACACAACCCAGATAGGCAGCAAGGCAGATGAGGATGTGCCTGCAAAAGGAGACAGGGGTGAGAACCTGACAGGCCAAGCAAGCTCCACTGCAGGCAGCTCTACTGCCCTTCCCTCAGGGAACTCATCTTTCCTGTGGGAATTATAGTCATGATTAAGTCAGGAAGGGATGAGGGTGTCCAACAATCCCATAATGGCAAGGATGATAGTCTTGAGCAATTTAAGCCCCATCTTAGAATGTTCTAAAATATTCCCACCTGATAATTAGAACAAACTTGCAAATGTTTTTGGAGCTCTACCAAGACTGAGGCCCACAGACTTAAACTAGATTGCCAAGATGGAGACAAATCAGTCTAGACCCCATCTTCTCAGTGTAATGACTGGTCATGGATCATCTATGCTCCTCGTCAGGAATTAGCTTATGTTGATGAAAGTGTGTTTGCAGTTTTGTGGATGAATCCTTTTTGTTTTTAATCTAAATTTGTGTGCCTACAAAAGTTTCAATATTAATCTTGAGCAAGCAATAGATCATTTGAAGACTTGCAATCCTTCCTTATATCCTTTACTGAAGCTTAATTCCAGATTAATTAAATACTTAAAATATATATGTAAAATATATTTTTAAATATGTGTTTTTATAAATTTTGGTGTGAGAAGCCTTTCTGAATGACACAAATTCCAGAATCCTAAAGAAAAGACTGACAGATGTGACAACACAAAAATTTAAGGCAGTGTGACAAATATACCATCAACATACTGAAAGACAAACAGAAAGCTGGAAGGGAAATAATTGCACCTTATGATAAAAGTTTTAAAAATCCCTGTATTACAAAGAACACTAAAAAAGTTTGTTGTTTCAAAATTATGGCATTTGCCAGTAAATTGATGGAACTGGAGAACATCATGTATTATGGTTTAGATATGAGGTATCTACCAAAAACTCAAGTGTGAAAGAAAGTTTAGAGGCAAGATGATTGATTATGAGAGCCTTGTAATCAGTGCATTGATTCCCTGATAGGAATTAACTCAGGAGTAACTGTAAGCAGGTAGGGTGTGGCTGGAGGAGGTGGGCCATTGTAGGTGTGTGCCTTTGGGATATATATTTTGTCTTTGAACAGTAGAGTGCATTCTTTCTCTTTCTCTCTCTCTCTCTCTCTCTCTCTCTCTCTCTCTCTCTCTATCTGAGTGTCTTTCCTCTGCCACACTCTTCCATCATAATGGCCTCACCTCAGGCCCAGAGCAATGGAGCTGGCTATCTATGGACTGAAACCTCTGAGTCCATAAACCCCAAATAAATTTTCTTCCTCTAAAATTGTTCTTGTCAGGTCTTTTGGTCACAGCAGTGAAACAGCTAACTAAAACACCATGCTAAATGAAGTAATCCAACTCAGAAAGTCAAGGGTTGAATGTTTTCTCTCATATGTGGAAATTAGAGCAAACTAAGGGATTAAAAAAAAAGTGTGTAGAGGCTGTCGATATAAAGATGGAAGACGAGTGGAGCAGAAGGAGACTGAAGGAGAGGAGGAACAGGAAAGGGGAAGAAAAGGAGAATGAATATGTTAAAATTATGCTGTGGACATGTATAAAACACCACAGGGAATTCCATCTTTATGTATATCTGTAAAGCACCAATTAAAATAAGTAAATAAGTAAACAGAAGACCAGGAGAGTAGAGGAAGGGAAATATGGGGAGAGGAAGAGGAGAGAGAAAGGGGAGGCCACAGGGACTGCAATGGAGGAATTAAATTCCATGCATGTGTGATTATGTCAAAATGAAACCAACTATCCCATATAACTACAATGCCCTAATAGAAGCATTTTTTAGAAAAAAGTTAGTTATTTCACAAGATGTCTGGAATGTGCTTGAAAATAATCCGGGGTGGGGATGAGGAATGGGTGAGGGCGTTAGGAGCAAGATCTGGCCTCATGTTGCTTATTATGGGAATCTAATTGTTTGGCTACATGGGGCTCAATGTGCTATTCTTTGGGCTTTTGAAAAATATTGGGAATTTACATAATAAATGGCACATAGTTGTGTAGACAGTAACATAAAAGGCAATGGGTGCTGGATATAAATTTTTAAAAATAAAAACAACGAAGACAAAGAAAATGAAAAGGCACACCTCAAAAGAGGAAATACACATAGCATTTTTTTAAATTTTTTTTTTTTAGTTGTCAATGGACCTTTATTTTATTTATTTTATGCAGAGCTGAGAATCGAACCCAGTGCCTCACACATGGTAGGCAAGTGTCCTACCACTGAGAGACCACTCAGCCCCATACACATAGCAATTTTACATTTGAAAAGATGTCCAACAATACCAAGTTGTTTTAAAGATGTGAAAATAAAAAATAAAATTTTTATTCAATCTTTTAGATCTTTTTATAGATATTTTGTTAATAATTTGTTAATAATAAAATAATTGTTAATAATTTGTTAATAAAATTTGTCAGTAATTTCTATATGCAAAAGGATGAGTAAAAGGCATTCTTTATAGACTTTAGTAAAAAAGTATTAATTGGTACCATCTTTCTAGATTTGTCAATACAGACTATAACTTAACCTATGGAAATATTCAGGAATTAGAATCACTATAGATGTTTATTATAGATTGATTGCAAAAGTGAAAAATTACAAACAAAATATCCATTAAGAGACAGCTTGGGCCAGGCATGGTGCAGCAGGCCATTTGACTTTTAAAAAATGACAAGTTTGGGCTGGGGTTATGGCTCAGTGGTAGAGCGTCTGTCTGGTATGTGTGAGGCACTGGGTTCAATCCTCAGTACCATATAATAAATAAATAAAGTAATCAAAAACAATGAAAAAGAAAATGTCTTTTTAAAAAATGACAAGTTTCTATCTGTTTACAGAATGATTCTATCCTTGTTTTTAAAAAGCAGAATGAGCCAAGCTTAGTGGAACACACCAGGAGGCTGAGGAAGAAGGATCATAAATTCAAAGCCTGCAACTTAGCAAGGCCCTAAACAACTCAGTAAGAACTTATCTCTAAATAAAATATAAAAAGGGCTGGGGATTGCTCAGTGGTTAAGGACCTCTGGGTTCAATCCTCAGTACAAAAAAAAAAAAAATGCAGAATGATTAACAGGCACAAGGGTACAGTTGCATAGGATGAAACATCTGTAATGTTCTTTGGTACTGTAGGATAACTATGGTTGACAACAACTAATATTTCAAAATAGCTAGTAGAGAGGATTCTGAATGTTACCAACACAAAGAAATAATAAATATCTGAGGTGATGGCAGTTACTCTGCTCTAATCATTACACATTGTATACATGTACTGAAATGTCACATGTACTTCATAAATGTGTAAAATTATTATGTATCAATTAAAATAAAATGATTTTAAAAATAAAAAAGTAGGAGAGAAATATAATGTATATACATATATACATTACACTAGAAAATCTGAAATGATACACTTCAGACTTTAACAATTATCTTTTTGAGGAGGTAGAATTATGAGAGCCACTTTCTATACTTCCATGTTGTTTAAATTTGTCACAAAATACATAACACTTTCTAACTGGGAAGAAAAGATGGCTAAAAATTGAAAAGCAAAGCAGAAAGTATAACAAATTCAGAAATTCAGACGCAAACTAAGTTTTGCCACAGTTATCAAATAATCTAAATTTGTACTTTGATAAAAATGTACAAATCTTGAATGAGGTCATAAATTTATAAAGCTGTGCATATTTAATCAATGTATGCACTTAAAATCTGTGCATTTTATTATCTGTGAATTCTAACTCAACAAATATATTGTATTTTTAGTTGTACAAATTCACTAGTATGAGTTGAAGTTAAACCTCAGAAATTTCAGGCAACTAATCCTAAAACCAAAAACCCCAACCTGTGCTGTTTATGATCTTTTTTTTTTTTTTTTTTTTATTTGTAGTTGGACACAATACCTTTATTTCACTTATTTATTTTTACATGGTGCTGAGGATCGAACCCAGGGTCTCACACGTGCGAGGCGAGTGCCCTACCGCTGAGCCACACCCAAGCCCCTATGTTCTTTTTTTTTTTTTTTCCGCAAACAGATCTGGAAGTCCCCCCAAGACTTAGCACAGGATGGGTCTCATGATAAATACATACAAGTTCAAATTCATCTGAGCAAGGGAATTTTAGCCAAGTCTTTCAAACTGAGTATCTTTATGCCACTTCTAAAGAGAGATCAAGCTTCTGGATCTGACTTCAAAGCCTCCAAATCTTTAGCACTAGGTTTCATCTCTCAATGCTCTCAATATACAAGAGACTGGAGACAGCGGATTTCTCCTGCTCCTTGTACAGTTAGAAGTCTTGGAGGGCAGAGAAGGAAAGATTACCCTGGGTTTAGACAGAAACACTTCCTTGGAAGAAAGTCACTCCGCTTTCCCCTTAGCTTGGAGTGTAGGATTCTGCAAGTTGTTCTGTGACCTGTATTTTTTACTTCTTTAATGTAGTAGTAGATAAGCATCCCAAAATACAGATGTTCCAATTTGCTATTATTCAACTCTGAGGTTGTTTTTATATAAACCGGTGGGTGATGTTGAACAATTCACTTGGTTATCTGGTCTTCAAACTCTACCTGTTCAGGAACAGGTGAGACTGTCCCTAGGTGCCCTATGATGTCCATGCTCTCCCCTGGTGACTCAGGCCCTAAAGGTGTGGTCCCTACTGAGGACCAACCCAGGCTTCATTCACATCACCTCTCTCCCAAGCTCTCTCACCCCGCCCCCATCTAGCCAGAGCTCAGGTTGCAGATTCAGTTTTCGGGCTCCTTTGTGTGCTATTAATGGAGCTAGAGGTGAGAGAATGCAGCCTTGCAGCCTAACAATTCGGTCTTTTTGTTCTGCTTAAGCCTTGCTCCCTGGAGCCAATTTCACTTTTTGCAATACTTTCTGATGCTTCTGAAATGTCTGGCAATGTTATATGAGGAGAGATGCAGCTGGGCTCTGCGCCCACCTGGTGCTCCTCGCACCGAGCCCAACAGCAAGTACAGACACCTGTCTCAGCCAACTCCCCATCAGGAGGGGCTTACCACACGCAGTGCAGATAGGGGAAGTGGAAGGATGATAACAGCTCACAGAAGGCCCGGTCACTGATCCAGCAGAAGAGGGCGAGGGTCCACCACAGGCCCGAGAAGAGGCCCAGCTTAAACACACGTACATTGTCACACCTACAGGGGAGAGACACAGAGCAACCCACTGTCAGTCCTGGTTTCTTCCTACCTGGCAGCCCCCTCTCCTCTGTCTCCTTCACTGGCTTCTCTCATTTCACCCAAGCCGTTGGCACTGGAGTCCTACCCAACATAGACGTCACTCAATCATCTCCTGGATGTAAACACCATGTATATACACAAGGCTCACAAAGGCCCTCTTCCCTCCCAAACGCCTAATCTTTCCCCTGCCCCAATCCTATTCTTCTCTAGTTCTTCTCTTTCTCACTTACCCTACATCCAGGGCCTCAGCTCTACCTTCAAAATTCATCCCCATCTCTTCCCACCTCCACCTGAGTCCCTGTCACCAGCGTCTCCTCTATGGTCTACTCCCACCCTCCCCCTACAGTCAACTCTAAGTACTCTGCTCAGAGTCTCCAATGTCTTCCCCTTTAATCAGAGGGAAAATCAAAGTACCCACTGTGGCCATAAGGCCTCACATGTGGACTTCCACCTTCCTCTTTACCTCTGTCCTCTACCTACACCCTCCGGAACTCATGCTGTTCCTCAAACGTCCCAGGCCTTAGCCTGAATAGGTCCTGCAGGGCCTTAGCACATGCTGTTCCCCCAAATATCCACATGGCTCCATTGTCAAGTCTTTGCTCAAACATCACTCGGTAAGCCCTTTCCTGACCACTGTCTCCACCTCCCAAGTGAACCTCCCCTCCCACCACTTTTCCTCCTTTAATTTTCCCTGTAGCAGTTATAATCCCTCTGATATCCTCCGTGTCACTTTTGATTTGTTCAGTCTGTGTCCTCCTCACATACACTGCTGTGTCCCCAGCATCTGGACAGTGCCAGGCACAGGGAAGGCTCTCAATGTTTGTTGAGTGAAGGAATGCATTCTTACACACACACTGGGACAAAAATGTTCTCCTAAAACAATTCTTAATGGCTCACAGGAAATTTCAGTGGCTTGTTTTCTTTCCTCATCATGGAACTGCTTATCAAATGGGAGATTTCCATTCCTGGGGAGGAGAGTTGGTAGCCCAGAGGGAGTTAGTGGCCAAGGGTCCTTCTAAACCCTTCCCTCGGGGTCTCTTTCCCCTCAGTGGAGCAGTCCTAGGTCAGTCAAGTTCTCTTAGGGCACCCAGATTCCAGTACCACATCTGCAACCAAGAAGCCTAGTTCATCCTTTTCATCAAACAGGTGGGTGTCAGAAGCCTGTCTTGCTCTACCTCTCCCAGTGGTCTCATAGGAACATGAGCAAAAGCATCAATTAAAAGGGCTAGTCAGAAAGAACTGCTCAGAAAGCAAACCAAAAGACTCCTTTGCAGGAGGGCTAAACGCATCCTTTGAAAATTGGTTTGAAAGAATTAATAAAGGCTCACGACATGAAGAGACCCCCAATTCTACTCTGACTAAAATGAGAAAATGGAAATATCCATTTTCCCCTGCTCCCTTTTTCCAAACCCTACTTCAAATAACTCATCTTCAGACCTCTCTCCCAAAGAGCTGTCTCCCCTGGGGCTGACTGCTCTTCTTCAGGTATGTTTCCATGCTTCCTGAATCAGCTTCTCTGACACCCAGCACGCTCCAATGGCAGTCTCCCCCCACTGCATTCTCTCAGGACCCCCTGCCATTTTCCTTCATTAACATATCACAAATTAAAATCATGTTTGTATTTATGTAACTATTTGCTTAGTGTCTAGAAGACCACAGTAGGAACTATATATATTTTATCTTCACAAATGTACACCCAGTGCCTAGGAACAGTTGCTGGTCCAGAAGAGGTGTCAAATAAATGTTTGCTGAATGAGTGCCAAAATTATGAAGTATAAGGCCATTTTACTTGGATTCTAGAACATTTTAGGCAGAACATTTGTTTGAGGTTTTTTTGTTTGTTTGTTATTTTAAGTAACTCTATTAAGCTCAGAGCAGTGGCACACACCTCTAATCCCAGCAACCCTGGAGGCTGAGGCGGGAGGATCACAAGAGTTCAAGGCAAGCCTCAGCAACTTAATGAGGGCCTAAGCAACTAAGTGAGACCCTGCCTCAAAATAAAAAAATAAAAAGGGACAGAGATGTGACTCAGTGATTAAGCACCCTGGGTTCAATCCCTAGAACCAAAAAATAAAAATTTAAAAAAGAGTAACCCTATTGATCAGGTCCCAAATTCTCAGAGTCCATGCTAGGCACTGTAGAAGACAAAATAAAAAGGTCTCTTGCCTTACAATTTAAAAGGTAAAAGAAAAACTGACACCAACACATATCAACAAATGCATGTACAATTGGTCTGTTACAAGAGGTTCCATGAACATCCAATGCAGTTAAATGTAGAAACTTTAGCTTAAGGAGCTCACTTAAGTCCTTCCTCTATGTCTTCTGAGCAAAGGGAGTGCAATAAGAAATATTTGACTTAGACATTATGGATATTGCTGAGGTCAAGAGAACAGAGAGCAATGTCCTGGAGATAAAGTACGTGGGGGGCATCAACAAAGAGCCGAAGGTCAGGCTATTAGTCATCATGAGGCCCACGCCAGATAAGGGCAGGGCAGATGCCCACAGACAGGGCGAAGGCAGTACAGAATAAGGGGGCCAGGGCAGTCCGTTGCTGTTCTTCCTCTAAAGAGAAAGCAGGTCCTGCTAGAAGCTACTGACTAGGCTGACTTGCATTTGATCCAAACCTGGGCCCCCTTAGGATTTTGTCTCATTTTTAAGGCTTTTATCAAAATATCAATGTGAGGTTAAGTCAAAAAAAAAAAAAAAAAAAAAAAAAGCAAGGCAAAAATCATACATATAACAGGACCCTATTTAGGGACTAAAAAAGTCTTAGGGAAATGTCTACTATTTCTTTTCTTATTGAACCTTATTGTATTCCAGAGGTTTTTCTTAAGAATAATATCACTCTTATCATCAGAAAATAGTATATTTTAAAATGTCCTAAATGCAGCCAAGTCTCTTGGCAATGTGCCTTAACACCACAAATTTCAATAAGTGTGAGGTCATGACCCCAAATCAGAAATAAACTTCTGTATTCTCACAGTATGAAGAAGGTTCAGAAAGGACAACAAAATATGAAAAGACCAGTCACAAGCTTTCAGAGTGAAGGCTAAAGAGAAAAAGAAAGCTAAAAAGTCCTTCCTCTCTATCTTCTGAGCAAAGGGAGTACAATAAGAAACATTTGACTTAGACATTATGGATCACGCTGAGGACAAACAGGGAAGATGCTAGAAAGAAATGCAGAGTGCCCTCGTGTCCCAGAATTTTATCAAAGCAGGGAAACAATTATCTTTTCTTTTCCTTGCTGGGACTAGGGGTGGTAACTGGGACACAGCAGGAAACAAAGAGACCTCATCCCTGCCCAATGGAACCCATGTCAAGCAGAGGGACAGACACTGAATAAAAAATTAACACAAATAATTGTCTAATTATGGTGGGAATGAGTACCACAAAGAAGTTCAGGGTGGTAACAGAACACATAGACAGTTGAGCCCCAAACTGAAGGATGAGTTAGTCATGGAAGAATGTCAGGAGAGAGGCAAGAATGAGAGCCTGGGGCTGGAAGGAGCTGAGCCCACAGGAAGACACAGGAGTCAGAATGGTGAGGACAGATGTAAAGGGGAGTCTCATCTTGGGGAGGTCAGCCTTCAAGGCAGGCAGGGACTTTTGAAGATTCTTAACTTTATCTTACAATGTCAACTAATAGGAAAACGACTGTGACCATGTGGGATGTTCAGGGAAGGAAGATGGAGCCAAGTTTCTGACTTGAGCAACTAGATAAATGGTGCTCCCATCTACTATGGCCGGAAATAATTGTGAAGAGAACTAGAAGTGGGAGAGGCAGATCAGGAACCTATCTTTGGATAAGTTGACTTCTAGATGCCTGTTTATACGGAATTAGAGAGGTGAGGTAGGCAGCCAGATACATAATGGCAGAGTTAAAAATGGACTAGATTGGAAATGTAAGTTTCAGGAGTTATCCACATATATACAGTAATTAAAGCCACAGAGGTAGATGAGATCTTTCAAGGAGAGGTATAGAAGGAGAAAAGAATGCCTTAGTCCATTAGTGCTGCTATAACAAAACACCATAGCCTGGGTTGCTTATAAACAAGCACTTATTTCTTTCCATTCAAAAAGCTAGGAAGTCTAAGATCAAGGCACCAGCAGATTCAGTGTCTGGTGAGTGTCCATTCCTCATAGATGGTGCCCTCCCACTCTGTCCTAACCTGGTAGAAGGAGTAAGGAAGTTCTCTGGGGCTTCTTTTGTAAGGACACTAATCCCATTGATGAGGGCTCTGCCTTCAGGACATAATCTCTTCCTTCAAGTCCCCATTTCTTAATACCATCTCCTTGGTGATTAGTTTCCAACACATGAATTTGAGGTTGCACAAGTACTCAGACCATAGCAAACAGAGAGCCCAGGATGTGCCTGAAGAAATTCCTTAATGCAAAGCTGTACAGAAAAGGAGTCTATGGGGCTGGGGTTGTGGCTCAGCGATAGAGCGCTCACCTAGCATGGGCGAGGCCCTGGGTTCAATCCTCAGCACCACATAAAAATAAATAAAATAAAAATAAGGGTACTGTGTCCAACTACAACTAAATAAACATTAAAAAAAAAAAAGATAAAAAAGAAAATGGAGTCTATGTGAGAGACAGGAAAGCAGTTACGCAGAGTCAGTAACAAAACCAGGAGGACATGGTACCACAGGAGCCATGGGAAAGAACATTTCAAGGACGGCTACCGTGCATACACCCAAGAGAACAACACATAGGTTACAGGAGGGCAGAGAAATGATCACGGGATAGGCAACATACCAAGAGGGGGTTGAGTTTTGCAGTGGGGGAAGAAGCCAATTTGGATTGCATTGAAGAGTAAACGAAAGACTGTTAGAGAAGTTTGGCTCTGGAGCATGGGGGTCGGGTAGAGAGCAGTGATGGAGCAGATATGAACTGAGTGCAAGTTGGTTGACTGGGGGAGATGCTAATGTGTCCATGGCTGACAGGAAGGACCTGTACAGAGGGAGGGATGACACAGCAGACAATGTATAGCAGCAAAATGGGTATAGAAGAGTGGAGGGAACAAAGCGGAGACACAAAGACTGCTCCCGGATGGAAAGGAGGGCACTTCCCACAGTGCTGTCACTGTTAATGGGACGATGATGTCCAGTTGGCTACGGCAATGGCTAGCGTTTCCATGGAAGATGTTAAGCATGCAACAGAAACTGTTTCCTTTGTGACTGCTTACAAAGATTAGGGTACGAAAGGCAAGTGTCTCTCCCTGCTCAAAGATTACAACTGTGAAACAAAATTTATAACAGTCTGCCCTAATCACTTGTCTCCCCATTGGCTCAATTAGATACTATGAACTTAAAATATTTTCCTTTGTCTTAAGCTATTTTTAGTAAAACTATAGGCTAAAACATACTGTGAAGACTCAAAAGTTAAAATGAAACTATGTTGAGATGAATTCTCAAGACACACAGCTAAATCCAAAACATTCTATTCACTTTGGGTCCCATATAAGCCAGCACTACTGGGCCAAACAGTACAAATGAAAATCCACTTCAAACGTCTTCACTAACAATTTTTTTTTAAGAAAGAGAGAGAGTGAGAGAGAAGAGAAAAAGAGAGAGAGAGAATTTTAATATTTATTTTTTTTTTAGTTATTGGCGGACACAACATCTTTGTTTGTATGTGGTGCTGAAGATCGAAACCGGGCCGCACGCATGCCAGGCGAGCGCGCTACCGCTTGAGCCACATCCCCAGCCCTTCACTAGCAATTTAATCACATGTTTTCAAGATCCGTTCATATCCAAGGCTGGCTAGAGGAAGGTACCTCAGGAGCCAGTTTACTCATAGTCCACCATCATTATACAGAAAAGTCACTTCACTAACATCTCTACCCCAGGGACAGTAGGGAGAATTCCTTAATAATAAAAATAGGATTTCTAAAAGATCCTAATAAATAAGAAGAGAAGGACATTTCTCTTTAAGTTAATTGAGCTCCCCTTGCTGAAACAAACAGCCAAGCAAAAGAAAAGGCAACTAGTGTTTGTTAAGTAACTACCATGTTACAGATATTAGACTAAATAGGCTTATTTAGGTCTCACTGAGACCTAAGCATTATTATCCTCCATATCAACAGTGCCAGTATGACCAAAGTACGTGAAGTAAATGCCCAGAATTTCCAGAACCGAGACTCAAACTAAGCTCTCTAGCCCCCAAACTCATGTTCCTTCTGTACTTTCCACTGAAGGGATGAATTCTGTAATGAGAAGTTAATGCTTCCTAGCAAGCTAAAATGCAATCTTTAAAATTTTCAGAGTAATGGGCACTCTGGAAAATTCACAGAGTTACAAAGCATGATTTCTGCCTTGGGACAACACAATATCAGAGAGGAAGAAGAGAAGGAAAGTTGGAGACACAAATCTACATTCAAGGGAGAATATTCTAAATACTATATAAAAGCACCAAGAGTTTAGGAAGAGAACAATCACATCTGGCTGAGGAGAGAAGTCCAGAGAGGCCTCAGGAAGGAGCTGGCTGCAGGGTAGGAGGCTCTGCATAGTAGTAGGGGGGAAGGGCATTCCAGAGGGAGAATAGGGCTGGGATTGTGGCTCAGCGGTAGGGGGCTCGCCTAGCATAGGCAGGACCGGGTTCGATCCACCACATACAAGTAAAGGCATTGTGTTGTGTCCATCTACACCTAAAAAATAAAAAATATATTTAAAAAAAACAGAGGGAGAAGAAAATATGAGGGGGAATCTAAAGGCAAGAAAGCAAGGAACCTATTCAGACTGGTTGGCCATGGGGCATATATAAGGAGCCAGAGGCAGAATAGGCCCTAAGGGAAACTTGGACAATACAAAGCCATTGAAGACTTTTGTACCAAGGAGAGAGAGTACCATGAAAAAGACCCCTCTTAAGATAGAGAACTGGAGGAAGAAAAGAGCTATTACAACACAAATGCAGTGGCCACTGGAGAGGTGGGAGGGTGGGACAATAGGAATGGCAGGGAGGGGACTGACAGATGAGACACTGAAGAAGATTCCATCAAGTTTAGTGGTTTGAGGTGGCAGGAGACTAAGGAACCCAATTTTCAAGTCTACAGGACTGGAAAATAGTGAGCATTAAAATAATTCGGGGAACTTTTAAATGGGATTTGGGAAGGGTAAATGTTATGGCTTGAATGAGGTGCTCCTCCAAAGCTCCTGTGTTGATGCAGGAATATTCAGAGTTGAAATTATGTATTCTGAGACCTGTAACCAAATCAGTCCATCCTAGTTTGAATGTCTGACTGGGTGGTAACAGTAGGCAGGTGGGGCATGGCTGGAGGAGGTGGGTGGGTCACTCAGGTGTGCCCTTGAAGGATATCTCTTCCCTGTGGCCCCTCCCACCCCTGGCTTCTTGGCCACCTTGAGCCTAGCAGCACTCCTCCACCACACCCTTCCACCATGAGGCTCTGCCTCACCTCAGGCTCCGAGCAATGGAGCTGACCCACCAAATCAGACTAAATCTCTAAAACCGTGGTCCAAAATAAACGCCTCTAAGTTGTTCTTGTTGGGTATTTTAGTCACAGTGATGAAAAGCTAACTAATATTGGTAACAAGAAGCATAGTGAGGAGATAGGCAGAGCAGACAGGGCACAGTGCCAAGCAATGATCATGAAAAGCAGTGCAGGAAACAGGAGTCTAACTGAGGCTACCCAGCAGGTAGCTGGAATCAGGAGAAAGGACTCCAGAAAAAAACAGATGAAGATGGACTGCAGAGAATCACGCAGAAATGACAGCTGAACACAGAGGGATTTACATCCCCATCCCTTTTTATTTTGAATCCAGGATCTAAGTTGCCCAGGCTGACCTGGAACTTGTGATCCTCCTGCTTTAGCCTCTTGAGTAGCTGTGAATATAAGCCTGTGCTACTGTGCCCAGGTACATTTTTTTTTTAAGACAGATAAGATGGCAAAGAATAAAAAAGCTGGAAGAGCATACAACAAAAGCTAACAGTCATTATCACCAAATGACAGGTTTAGCCATGTTTATTTAGTGCTATGCACCAAGCATTGTTGGAAGTACTACAATATATTAATTTTACATTTCAGACTCAAATAGGGAGAGAGCCAGGTGTGGTGGTGCTCACCTGTAATCCCAGCGGCTCAGTTCAGGAGGCTGAGGCAGGAGGATTGTGAGTTCAAAGCCAGCCTCAGCACCAGCAAGGCGCTAAGCAACTCAGTGAGACCCTGTCTCTAAATACGATACAAAATAGGGCTAGGGATGTAGCTCAGTGGTTGAGTGCCCCTGAGTTCAGTCCCTGATTACCCACCTCCCCAAAAAAAAAAAAAAAAGAAAAGGAAGACATATTACAAGACACTTGAAAATGAGTAGCTAAGAAGGAGGGGCCATGGAGATAGAGACACTCTTTAAAAACAGGGAAGAAAGTCATTTTGTCCCACAGCTACAGCAAGTAACCTGGATCTCAGCCAGTCATCAAGGCCACTGGGCAGATATGCTCAGCTCTAGGCAAACGCACAACAGTGGCAAAAGGGCTTCCAAACAAAGGCCTCAGTGATGATACCTGAAAGGGTGAGAGAGCTTCACTGAAAACTTCCTGCATGAGAAGAAACACGGCTTGATGGTATTCTGTTACTTCAGACTTACTCAGCATTACATTTGTTGGTAAGATGGCCAGTTATTTACTGACGACCACAAATTCCTCCTCTTTATGTTTCTTTATGATCTGATCCCAGTGTGCCACCCAGAAGTGGGGAAAGTGCTGTCTCCAGAAGGCTAAACACCCTCTTCCTGAAACGTGCAGCTCAGATCAGTCTGAAGTAGATACCACACAGAATCACAGGGCACATTCTGGAGAGCGTCTGTTTGTTTGTTTGTTTGTTTTTTATTTTTGTCCATGGCTTTACTCAGCCATGTTTCCCATACTATAAAATTCACCCATTTAAAGTATATAGTTCACTTTTCATTTATTCAGAGTTTTTTGACAATCATCACAACCTAATTTAATGATTTATGTCTAACATTCTAAAAAGAAACACTTTGCTTATTAGCAGTCATACTAATAGTAGCTGAGACCTTCCCCGACTACCTCCTTACATGCGGAGGCCACTCCTACCCTCACCCAAGCCCCAGCTGACCAGGTTTCTGAGCTTTTTAATCTACAGATAACAGCCCCCACCCTGACCTCCCAAATCAAAACCAATGCATGAGCAGAGCTAGTATCTGTACTTGGCAAATGTACTGCCTGAATGGTTCCCACGACTTTCCTGTCAAGAACCATGACAGCTGACACTTATTTAGGACTCAAACAACTGTAGAGTGAGTATACGGAATAAGCAGAGTTGAGGTTGCTAAGAACCCTTCTATTTCTAATAAGCAATATTACACTAATGAAATAGAAAGTTGATTATTTATTCATTGATTTAATTTATTTTTGGTGCTGGGGATCAACCCAGGGCCTTGCATACACTAAGCACACACTTACCACTGAGCTATACCCCCAGTCAGAAAGGGGACTTTTAAAATTAAGGTTATTAGGATGTAGGGACTAAATCCTTTGTAATTTACTCAATTATCTGTTTTTTCACTCATAGCACTCACTACCATAGTTATTCTTCTAGAATCAACTTGCAGCCTGCTTCTGAAATGAGTCTCTTACATCGCCAGTCCTTGAAGGCAACTCAAAGAAGCCAACTAGAGATCTGACAGCATTCTTTACCTGCCAGGCAGCAAGTTCAAATCCCTCATCAGCCAACTAAGGCCCTGAGTTATTGCTGCCCATCAAAGCAAACCCTGGAGGCAGGAAATTGGAAAGCAATGTATATAACTCCTCTCTAAGCAAGGACAGAAAGCTGACTAAACACATTGCACAGAGCAACTAGTGCGCAGAGGGAGATAGATTGAGACTTCGGTTAACAAACTCAATGTCTACAACAATGAGCAAAGTGTGAATTAAGGTGTATTTTTTTAAAGTGGCTGCAAAGAAAAAGAAATGTTCCAACAAATATTAAAGTAAGGGCAGTGATTACTTGTACTTTAGATGAGGCGAGAAGAAAAGTCATGTACACACAAGTGCTAAACTAAATGTTTTTAGATATCCACCTGCGCCCTGGATTTTACAACTTCCCAAAGGAAAATGCTTATGCAAATAATGAGCCTGAGCCTTGGAGACACTAAGCCTGAGAAAGTATCTCAGCCCATTCACCAAGTTTATGTTTCCTTGTATACACAGAGTCACTTTCCCTCCCCCTTCCTATTCTTCCTGTGTATGTGAACACAATGACCCCTACTTCTCTTTTCTCCTTAAACCTGTCATATGGACTAATGTACTCTTCTTTCTACAGAATTAAGTCAACAGCTTGGTCTTGGCACTTAATCTTATTTTTTTTTTTTTTGTCTTTTTTGGAACTGGGGGTCAAAGCCAGGGCTTTGCCAATGCAAGGCAGACGCTTTGCCACTGAGCTACATCCCAGCCCTGATAAGCTAGCTTTTGATCATTAGGATGTATGACACCACTAAACAGCCACTCCCCTCTTTCTGAAAATGAGATCATTCACATTTTGTACCAAAGCATCAAACCTGTTCCAATCAGTCAGGAACTAATTCTTCATACAGAACATTTTTCTTCCAAGCCGGAGGAAACAAAGGAACACAGAGCTAAATGTTCCCATTACAGGGACAGCCCAAGGGGTGAGCAGGAATAGTGGCACTCACCTCTTCAGCTCTGCGATGAGCAGCGCAGTACAAGGAACCCCCAGAGTCATCAGAGAGATGTTGTTGATGGCGGGCTTGACAAACGCCAGGCATGTTGTAACCACAGACAGGACACAGACCACCGCCTTGAATCTGCCCCTAAATCCATGGAAGCAAAACCAAATCTGTTAGCAAAAGAGTTCTTGATCATTTTGTTTGATTAATGTTGGCCAGGTACAGCCACTGCTATTCATGTGAGCTAAAATGAACTTGTGTTCAAAGTACCCATGTGTGCAAGCCATTCACACTCACTGGATCAGCAAACCCATTTCTAGGGATTTATTCTTGGGAAATAATCAGAGCTTCTCAAAATTGTTAGCCATGACAATGGTAAAGCTAGAATCAACCTCAGTCTCTGGGGGTGAGATATGGATAATCATTCTCCTGGTGTGAATTTCCTATAAGTTTTCAGATGTTCTGCATCAGGGTTTGACAAATGTTCTCTGTAAAGGTTCAGATAGTAAGTATTTTTGATTTTACATGCCATGAGTTCTCAGCCACAACTATTCAACTCTGCTACAATAGAAGGTAAGTGTGTTTTGTGCCACTATGACCAAAATATCTGTCAAGTACAAGTTAAAGGAGGAAAAGTTTATTTAGGGCTTACAGTTTCAGAGGTTCAGTCCATGTTTGGCTGACTCCATCGCTCTAGACCTGGTGAGGCAGAACATTGTGGCAGAGGAAAACTACTCAGCCCATGACAGCCAGGAAACAGGGTGATTGAAATACCAGGAACAAAATATAAACCCCAAAGGCACACTCCAAGTGATCCACTTCCTCCAGCTACCCCCACCTCCCTACAGTTACCACCCAGTAATCTATTCAAAACATTAAGCCATGAAATGCAATAATCCACTGATTAAGTTATGGCTCTCATAGTCTAATCCTTTCACCTCCTATATTAACACAGGAGTTTTTTTTTCATATCCAAACCATAAGTAAATTAATGGCCATTTCTGTGTGCCAATAAAATTTGACTTGCAAAAGGAAGACCCATCTGGTCTACAGGACATAGCTCACCAACCTCTGTCCCACCAAGTGAACATGTAGGACTTTTATGAGAAAAAGCAGAGACTGTTAATAAACCATAAAGCTTCTTAGTTTAAGATGAAAAAAAAAAGTCTACATATCTAGCACACAAAACTGAAAATTCTAAAAATATATGTATCTACTGACAACCTGCACATCTGGTAGGCACTAGAATTTGTCTTGACAGGCTCTTAACATGACAAATCTTGGAAAAGTCATTGATACTCTCCTCACACCCCTCAGTAGAGGTCACTCCAGTGGAAAAGAGTCAGAAGTGGCGACGTGATCCTGCACATGCTGCTTCCTCCCTCCTGGGGACCCCATTTCCTGATCTATAAAATGGAAATGCTGGACCAGACGATCTCCAAGGCCTCATCTGTGACTTAAATTGAGGAGCACATGATTTTCCTGAAATTTCTGTTATTCCCCATTAGCAGAATTTGCTTTGGCCAAAAGCCTTAGAAGAGGTCACGGTTAGGAAATTAATTGGAATGAAATTCTATTATAAAGAAATCAGAGGGCATTGAACATTCAAAATACAAATTTATCTCTTAAATAGGAAAACCATTTATCATCAAGGCACGGGAAATCATTGATCAAGCTGCCAACTTTCTGACTGGAATGAACACGCCTTATAGCCCTGAACTTTTACCAGAGGAAAAAATACATATTGGAAAAGATCCAGGCAGCAAATCCTCAGAAGAATTATGTTTTTCTCCTGGCCTTAGCTGGGTTCTTCTGCAACTGGATGAAAAGCTGCCTTCTGTAGCACCAGGGTCAGCCATCATGTGCCTGACCCTGGGGACACAAAACAGACTCATTCACTGGGTTTGAGGTTCTGACATGTCATCCTATTTGGCCTTGTGGGTTTTTGTTTTTTTTGTTTTTTTTTTTTTTTGGTTCTGCTCCATTCTTTCTCCTCTCCTTCTGGGATGCTCCTTACATGTATTTATTTACCTTCTCACTACATTGCCTGAATCCCTTACATTTTCCTACACATTTTCCACCTTTTTGTCTCTTTGGGTTTTTCTGAAATTTTTTCTTTACTTTTTTTTAATATTTTTTTGATTGGATAAACACATAATCAGAAATTTTCAAAATGTATCAAGTCAATGTACCTAATGATTAGGACTCAGTTACAGGTAAGACTGGGGAATAGGGTGATTAAAAACATAGGTGTTAGACTGGGGTCGTGGCTTAGTGGTAGAGCACATTGTCTAACATGTGTGAGGCACTGAGTTTGATTCTCAGCACCACATATAAATAAATAAAATAAAGATCTATATATAACTAATATATATATGTATATATATTTTTTTAAAAGGCAAGGTGTTTCAGCTAGACATTTGGGTGTTCAAATCCTGCCCTAATCACTTAGTAGCTGTGGAGCCTTTAGAAAGTAACAATTTTTCAAGTCTGTTTTTTTTTTTTTAGTTGCAGATGAACATAATATCTTTATTTTTATTTATTCATGTTTATGTGGTGCTGAGGATCGAACCCAGTGCCTCACACATGCTAAGCAAGTGCTCCACCACTGAGCTACAACTACAGCCCACAACTCTTCAAATCTTTCCCATGTAAAAACATGAAAGCACCAGTACCCATGATATTCTTGTAAGCATGAAAGCACATAACAGTGCCTGGTACATGTTATGTATTAAGAAAACAACTATTACCATTCTCTTTATCATCATTTTGAGGACAAGTACTGTTTAAAAAATATTATTCTTGTTGATAATATCACACTCTCAGGAAGAATCTGGCAGAGCCTGTGCTGCAATCCCCAGGGTCTCTGTATAACATTGCCAAATTGTTCAAAGGCTTGGGCTTGATGAAACATGTTTTTAAGGAGACTATCCACAGACATCTCCCCACATCAGGTCCAGAGAGTGTGGAGGAATGTTCTGGCCAATGAGGACATCCCGTGAACACACAATTCTGCAACCAGCAAAAGTAAACAGAGGTCATGTGGCCAACAGAAAGCCAGATAGCCCAGCAGACCCAAGTTATCAGAGGTCCCTGGGA
Organism: Marmota marmota marmota; assembly: GCF_001458135.2. Lineage (NCBI taxonomy): Eukaryota > Metazoa > Chordata > Mammalia > Rodentia > Sciuridae > Marmota > Marmota marmota. Next base: position 1,771,328 of record NW_026000103.1, read on the forward strand.
CAACAGATTTCAACAACTCTAGAAATTTCCAGAGAAGAGGGGCCTGACAGGGTGTTTTCTAAACTGTAAAACAGTATTTCGTCCTGTTTTCAGTTTTCCAGCCCATAGGATCTCATACTGGAACACAAGTTCAGGGAACCCATGGTACTCTTCTTCCTTTTTTCTCCAAACCAAAATCTGGCTACCCAGTGCCATTATCATAATATTATAATAACAAATATGTGACTAAAATCATTAGCTACCCTTAATCCAGTGGTTTTCAACCCTATCAAACCCTGTCATACTCCTTTTTTATATTAAATATTTGGTAGTGTCCCTTTAACTCTTCTGAAATAATATGGAATTTATGGATGATAAAACCTGCTATCATTGTGACCACCAAATACATGTCCACAAACTTCCCAAATGTCCCTTAAGAGAAGGAAATATTCCTGGTTAGGATCCACTAACTGTTAGGAATAGAGCATAACCTATTTATAATAGAAAGCCTTGATATTTACAGTAGTACAGCATTTGACCCTAGAAGAGATCTCAGAAAAAAGTGCAACCCTGTCATTTCAAAATCAATGAGGAAAGGCCCAGAGAGTTTAAGATTCCGGCCCCAGGATGTCTGGCAACTGAACTAGAAGGACAGGTAGATCTCAGCCTATTCCCTTGCTATACGATTCAGAAATGAAGTGGGTTATAAAGTGAGAGTTTTTCCTGGATTCTGTGGAGGCAAATAATAAAAAGCACATATCAAGATAAATTATTTTTGTTTTTTCTCAAAACAAAAATATATAAAATTATTAATAACCATTAACAGCTGAGTGTATATACTAAAGATGCTAAGCAAGATAAAAGAAAGCCTTTCTTTTAATCCACCAATCTTATTGACAAAATGAATGTTAATAATTTACCTATTTAATCTAAACATGCTTATTTCCCACTTATTCAGCCATTTGTAATGGCTAATAAGTGTTCGTACTTATTGAGTTCTTATTCGTATGAGGCACCACTATACTATACACATCATTTCATTTTCTCATTTATTTCTGATCCCATGAAGTAGCTAATTTTACTACCTCTACTTTACAGTGAGCAAAATAAGGTACCAGAGTTTTACAGGGAAAAATGGATTATGATTCAAAGCCATATCTGTCTATGTGATCCAAACTCATTTAGCCACGGTACTCTACTTCCTCTTCTCTAAAAATCTCACACTGGAACTACTTTTTTTTTTTTTTCCCTCAGTACTGGAATTGAATCTAGGGGCACTTTACCACTAAGCTACATCCCCAACCCTTTTATGCTTTTTCTTCTACGACAGAATCTTGTTAAGTTGCCCAGGCTTGCCTCAAACTTGGGATCCTTCTGCCTCAGCCTCCCATGTAGCTGGATTTACATGCTTACACCATTACATCCAGCTGGAACTACTCTTTACATGTGTTAGGAATATTCCAGCAAAGTCTAGAAAAAAAATGAGGCAGGTAAATAAATATTAACTATCTAGTAAGTTAAGGCAGCCAACCCAGGCAATCCTGGTCTACAGAAATCCTGCTTTTGATATGAATTCTTTTTATGGCCTGACACTTAATTCTACTGCAGAACATCCACCTGTCCCTGCCATGGGCAGGGAAGCCCATGCAAAAAGGTCTGACCATCACTGGCAAAGTGAAGACAGACAAATTGATCTGAAATCCTTATTTTTTCCCTTAACATACACCATTTTTTCTTTGTTCATAAAAATTCTCCATGGCAATTCTCTTCCTGCATTTGTGCACATATCTCAAAAATCCTAGACTGAACTCTCTTCTCTGTTCACCACTGGCAGCATTATGAGCTAATTTGAGTACTGGCCATGTCACTTAGTACTGTACAGAGTGCTCTTCAGGATCATCTCAAAGAACCCTGAGGTAAGTACTATTTATTACCTACAATTACAGATGAAAAAGCAGAGTCAAGACTAGATATATAGTTTGTAAGCAGTAAGGCTGACATTCAAATCTGAATGGTACCCAGAGCCATGGACTCATACATATGTGGTATTCAGCATCTTAAAAGGACCCTCCCCATATGAGGACAGAGCAGTCATATCTTTACCTCTTCCCCAGAGAAATGCCACATAGTGATAGAAAAATCCCACATGGCCACAGACATCTCTGCCTCGTAGTATGTTTTCATTATTAAAGTTAGGAAGCTTTAATTACCAATGCATTACCCCATTTTCTTTTCCTGTTCATAACAACATGCCGCTAATCCTACCTCTAAGAAACAAAAAGAAACTTTTTTTATATAATTAACGCAATTAAAGCTGTCACTTGGGTTTTGTGTGTGTGGGTGGGTGTGGGTGTGTGGGGGTGTATGTTGTGTGTTGCTGAGGATTGAACCCAAGGCTTCACACTGGGCATGAGGAAAGCACTCTACCACTGAGCTACATCCCCAACCCCTGTCACTAGGAATCTCAACCCAAGTCTCCAGAATGCAACATAAATAAAACCCTTATTTCCATTTCTTCAGTTCCTCACTTGGGTCCCCAGACTTGAGGTGAGTTCTGAAGGAAAAGTAGTTTTTTGATATGAATTCTTTTTCTGGCCTACCTCTTAAATCTACTGCAGAATGCACTAGGCTCCAGGAAAGGACACTGGGACTGGCAAGGCACCTTGGGAGAGAGTAAGAAGGGCCAAAAGGCAAATGGTTTGCTTTTTAGGCAGTCACAAAGTTCCTGCCTACGAAAATACCTTCTGACCCTGCCTGCTGCTCACACCCACTCCCCTGCCCTTACTAGGTTTCTCCTAAAGCTGAACAAAGAAACCAAAGAACAAGGAACAGGAGATAGCTGAAACCAACATTTTAAAGCAACTTTCTGGGGCTGGAGCTGTAGCTCAGTGGTTAAATAGATGCTCAGCATGTGCAAGGCATGTACATGCGTTCTATTCTTAGCACACACATACATACACACACACACACAAAAAAAAAAAAAAAAAACTTAAGCATCCTTTCTCTGCTAACTAGAAAGCCTCAGCAAGATAGAGACCACATTTAATTCAAAACCAGGAATTTCTCTCCTTCTCATTTTTTTTTTTTTTTTGTTAAGTAAACTTCTTGAGGGTATTTCTATCTGTTAGATGATACTCAAAGATAACACTATGTAATTCAAGTCCTACTTCCCAGGATAAAGGCTTTACAGCTAATCCACTTAAAGTGTGTTTTCTCCCTACATCATTTAAAAAGAAAATTTTAGTGTTAAAATTAACATGTGCTCCTTGTTTAAAAAAAAAATCCAAGCCAGTTCAAACTAAAGATAAAAGTGCAAGTTGAAGCTCTTCTCTGCCACAATGCTCAAGAATAGCCAATGGCAGGAGCACGGCATCCCCATCCTCCCAGACATGTTTGTGCACATAGAAAAACATACTCAAGAAGAATTTAATCATTCATTCTAAAATTAGGATATCTGACACACAATTCTAGAATGTGCTCTTTGCAGCCAGTATTTCCATAGACACTCCTCCACCTCAGCCCACTGGAGCAGCCTCAGTCTTCAACCGCTGCATAGCTCCTGCTCCTTTTCAGAGTTCCAGAAAAACTATAATGAATTATTTTGTTCTCCTGGCATAACTCTTCCCTGCTTGCTTCATTAATCCATATTTTATTCATCCATAGACTGCATGTATTTCAATAAACCACCACGTTCTGCAGAGTAATATGTGGGTGATGTGTTTGGGGGACATTTCTCATCTTTATTAGCCTGCCTCTCCTCTGCCTGCAAATGGTAACAAACCTCACACAACTCCTCAGCAGAGCTCTCTCTGACCAGACTCGAAGTCAGCACCCCAAGCCACCGCTACATCCTTCCCACCCTCGTTTTTTCAACATAGCCCTTCTCACGCTCTAACATGACATTATTTGTTTGTTGATTTATAGACTCTCAACTTCAGTACAAGCTCTTTAGAAGCAGAAACCCTGTCATTTTGTTTACTCCTACCTCCCAGTACTTAGAAAAGTGCATGGTATAAAATAAGTGTTTAAATATATTTACTATTTATTATTAAATAATAAATATTTACTATTTATTATTATAAAGCCTTAATACAATGGATATTAAAAGGCATCTCTTCCTGATATTCTTGGGTTTCCTGCTTGGAAATATGTGTGTGTGTGTGTGTGTGTGCATGCATGCCTGTGTGTATGTGTGTGTGTGTGTTTGTGTGTGTATGTGTGTGATCAGAAGCCAAAAAAAAAAAAACAATGCAATTTGAAAACCAGCTCTATAGCTCCAAGAATCAGATCATCAGCGTGGATTCTACTTTGTATGTATAGCACTGCTGGAGTTGGATTGCATTCAAAGAAAAGTTCTAGCAGGAAATCAAAGGTGTTTGAGCTACTATCCCAAAATTTCTCTCCCACTGAATGTCTTTCCACTGTTGCTTGTATCAGACAAGTATTAGATATTTGACTTTTTGTCTCTACCATTTTATAAATTCTTTCCCAAGTGTTATGAACTCGTCTTCTTTTATCTGTCAGTTTAATTGTACTGTCAGATCATAAAAATCAATGGACATTAAACAAATATATGATTTTTATCACTAGGTTAAGCTCAATCATCAGCTATTTTTCTTGATGTGCATACACACTGTGCAAAGAGCAAAAGTGTTCAACATAAGCTTACCTGTCATTCCTAAAGATCTTTGGCAGATACCTTCGGGGGAACCACATGGCCAGAGCACACATCAGAACCCAAAGGATTGCAAGCTCATCGAGCATCTGACCCAGGAAACTTAGGGTTGCATGGAAATAGACAGATCCAATTCCTATAGCAAATTATAACAAAAAAAAAAAAAAGTCACCACAGAAGAACAGACTACAAATTCAATTCACTGCCTAAGAAAGCCCTTCCCTAACTGTTATCAGAATCGCCAGATCTCTTAAGAAACTCACACCACCAACACATGCAGACTTCACTCAAGCCTAGCAAGAGGATTTCAAATACAGCCCAAATACCAGCACATCAGAACAGTAATAATTGCACAGTTAAGTACAATGTTTTCATCCACAGAGCCTTTGTGGGAACAGGCAGTAAATAAAAGTCAACATTGTTTCACTGTTAAGAATTCCCAACCTGCCTAGGAGAGGAAATGGAAATTGCACAAGAATTTCACAAAACAATGAGGGACACAATGTCTAGTTTTTTTGTTTTTGTTTTTTGTTTTTCAATTTAAGTGCATTGGAAACCACAGTCTCACCAGAATTCAATTGTTTCACACAACTTTCTTCAGAGAATTGCACTGGCACAACATGAATGGCTAATTCACAAAGAAGTCTCAAACACAGCCAGGAGATAACGACAGCCAGCCTTGTTATCAAGCCTGCATTCGAGACTCCTGACTCTTACTTTTGCTGCCAAGCAAGTGAAAGAGTTTACTAAGACGTCACAGTGGCTTTGGTTTATAAAACACTGTGTTCAAAGGGGACAGGAAAAGTGCAGAATCCCATTTCCTCCCTTTCAGTTCACGTTCCCACATGATCCACTTACCAACTACTACTAGGAGAGTCCATATTAAATAGATTCCACTGTTGAAGCATGTGGCATACTGACGAAACAAGCACATGCAGATGGGCGGTAAAATGAAAAACAAGACGTTGCTGATCTGGAGGAAAAATAAATTGCAAAACAAAAAGATGTTTTTGTGCACAGATTAATTACGAAGCATTCTTACTTGTAATTATCTTTTTAAAGATAAGGTCTATACTAAATAATGATTTTTTTTTTCGTACCAGAGATTGAACCTAGGGTCACTTAACCTCTGAGCCACATCCCCAGCCCATTTTTTATTTTGAGACAGGCTCTCACTAAGTTGCTTAAGGCTTCGCTAAATTGCTGAGGCTGGCTTTGAACTTGTAATCCTCCGGCCTTAGCCTTCCAAGTAGCTGGGATTACAGACAGGCATGTGCTACCACATCCAGCTGCTCCCAACAATCTTCTGCCAACGAGACCAGCCCTTTTTCCCAGGCTCACAATACATCAGATCTCTAAGTTTCTCCTTAGTCACCCTTTTTCAGCTTTCTCTTCTTAAACATATCTTTAGTAAAGATCAAATTTGTAATTTTCTTCCCAACTTTCAAATGAGATCATTATAGGGGCTGGTGATGTAGCTCAGTGGCAGAGTACCTGCCTAGTATGCATGAGGCCCTGGGTTCAATCCTGGCACTGAAGGGGAAAAAAAAAAAAAAGATAAACTGAGCATTCCGTTCTTTAATTTAATAGTGTGTCTTATTGGACGCAATATATTCCAAATATTATAGTTTGAATATGCAATCAGTATTAAAATATCATCAGCCAGGCTTAGCAGCACATGTCAACAATCCCAGCTACTCTGGTGGTTGAGGTAGGAGAGAGGATTTCAAGTTTGAGACCATTGGCAATTTAGGGAGACACTGTCTCAAAAAAATTATTTTTAAATTAAAAATAAATAAATATAAATATTATAAATAAATATAAATATTGATGAGAATCTTTACATTCTTTTGTTCTCACTAAGGATTCAAACTCTAGTGTACACTTTGCACATACAGCAACCCTCAGTTTGGGCTAGCCTCGCTTCTGTGATAATGGCCACATGTGGTCACAGTCTGCCACATTGAAAAGCATAACTCTAGAACTTCACCTCTCATTTTTAATTTATTGGTTTTTTTGTTTTGTTTTGTATTTTGGTTTTGGGTGTTTTGGTGGTTTTTTTGTGTTTTTGTTTTGTTTTGTTTTGTTTTGTTTTTTTCCAGGAACTCACAGCCAGCTTTTATTTCAAGAATTTTTAAAATTGAAGCAAAATTCACATACCATAAAAACAACCATTTTAAAGTATACAGTTCAGTGGAACTTAGCACATTCATATTGTCAGCCATTACCTCTACCTAATTCTAAAATGTATTTATTACCCAGAAAGAAATCCTGGGTTGCCACTCTCCATTCCCCTCTCCCAGCACCCCTAGCAACCACTAATCTGCTTTTGTTCTGTGGATTTACTTATTCCAGATATTTCAGATTTATGGAATTACACACTATATGACCTTTTGTGTCTGGATTCTTTCACTTAGCATGATGTTTTTAAGGCCAAAGTCATGAGAGCAGAGCCTCTGGAATAGGATTAGCACTCTTAGAAAAGAGGTGCCCAGGAGTTGCCCACCCCTTCCACCACATGAGGACTGCAGGAAGTCACATCCATGAAGCAGAGAACCCTTTCCAGACAACAAATCTGTTGGTATCCTGATCTTGGACTTCCCAGCCTCCAGGACTGTGAGAAATAAATTTCTGTTGCTATAAATTATCCAGTTTAAGATATTTTGTGATAACAGCAAGAACAGACCCAGGCACTGAGTAATTCTATGTTCAATTGATTACGGAATTACAAAACTATTTCCTCCAGCAGGTGGGTTTTGTTTTTGTGTGAGTGGTTCTGTTGTGTTTTGCTTTGTTTTTTACCTTCCCACCAGCAATGCACAAGGGCCTACCTAGCCTTGCCTAACACTTGTTATACTCTGGTTTTTGTTTTTAAACTAAGGCCATCCTGGAAGGTGAGCAGAGGTAGGAATTTTCAGTGATTGAAGCTCATCTAACTGCAGAATGAGGAGGGCCTTGCCTGGGACTCTGCCCACAAAAGTGCATACGGGGGTGAAGACAACAGCTGAGTCAAAATAAGCATTATTGATGGGGATGGAGTAGGAGGGTTCATGGAACAATATTTTAAGAAAAAAGGTTTCAGAGATGGGCAGATGAAGTCTGGGAAGCACAGGCACAAAGGCTTTCAGAAGAAAGGAGTAGTCATCCATGTTGGATGATACAGGAAAGCCATTAGAGGACACCTCAAAGGAACCATGAGGGTGGGCTCCTAGCCTGAGCTGTAGGGGCAGGGCAGGCAGAGGGTGTTCCTGGGGGTGGGGAATCACAATGGTGCACAACTAAGTTAAATGTTTCAGCAAACCCCAGAACTCAGAAGCCAACACCTTCTGTGAGTGACACAGTATTTAGAAAGGAAAGAAAGACAGAGTAGAAGAGAAATAAAACAAGCGAAGAGAAATACAAAATCCTTTGTCAGGGCAGGATAGGGTCAGGGCTACTGCCTGTAGTTAAAATCTAGGACTGAGGGGTGGGTGTAGCTCAGTGGTCCAGCAGTTGCCTGGCACAGACAAGGCCCTAGGTTTGATTCCCAACACGGAGACTTTCAGTCTTGGAAATAAGCCAGTTTTAATTTGCCAATAAGGAAGGAAGGAAGAATCAGGGCAAAGGTTGACATACTGTATACACAGTACATTTGCTTTCATTGTTGCGATCATAATCTTTAATTTTCAATGGAACCATTTAAAAGAGCAGAGATATTTGTGGGTAAAATGAAGGGACTTCAAAGCCACCCCTTGCTTTAAAAGGGGATACAACTGAGGCCCAGAAAGGCTCCAAGAGTGATCAAGGTCAGAGAGACAATCACCCAAAGCTGGGGCAGCCATCTGGCTCCTCCCATTGCATCACCCTGACTTCCACCTTCAACCCACCCATCCACATTCTGAACTCCTAGCCTTCTCTTTTCAATTGATACCTTTTTTTTTTAACATGGTGTCATTTTTTAAACACCTTTATTTTGTTTATTTTTTATTTATTTTTATATGGTGCTAGGGATCAAACTCAGTGCCTCATGCATGCTAGGCAAGTGCTCTACCACTGAACCACAACCCCAGCCCTCAACGGATATCTTAACATTGCAAATTGCATCATACAATCTGCACATATGACCCATTACATGATTTAAAGCAAGGCTTTCTTTTGCTAAACATAGAAATAGAAGGAAGAAAAGGAGACAAGGGGAGAAAAAGATGGGGACAGAGAGAAAAGGATGGGGGCAAAGAGAAAAAGATGGGAGCAGAGACAAAAAGGGAAAAGAAAACTGGAATTATTATACCATAGGTAACAATATTTCTCCCTTCCTATGCATGAATGAGTTCTCCTTTTGAGAAAAAATATAAAAATAAAAAAATATGTTACAGACCAGAAGTCTCGTTTCTACTCTGCTCCCCAGAGGTAACCAATGTTCTAGATTCATAGTCTTCAAGTCATTTTTTTTTGTATTTACATGAGTATATATATATATATATATATATATATATATATATATATATATTTATTTATTCTAACATTATCATTCTGCGGCATTATTTTCTCATTCGACAATATGCCTTGCAAACCTTTTCATCTTAGTAAATGCAGATTTAGCTCACTTATTCCAAGTCCTGCAGATGGCTACAGTTTATTTAGCCATTTTCCAGAGGAAGGAGCACCAACTTGCAGTCCCACCTACAATGTTGGAAAATATATTTTTACTTTAACCCCAGTATATCTTCATTGCTTCAATCTCCTTTGTTTCAAGTAAGGATAGATATCTACTGCCAACTTGTCGCCCAAATGACTCTACCAATTTATATTACCACCAGCAATTCATACATTAATCACTTTTAAATATATGTATATAGTATTCAAGAAGGCATGAAGTCATTTACTATATCTGCAGTATAATAAGTATAATCTGCAGTATAATTGTTGAAGTATAACACTTCAACAATTTTTTCCCCCGGTACTAGGTATTGAACCCAGTGTCACTCTATCACTGAGTTACATCTCAGGTCCTTTTTATTTTTTATTTTGAGACAGGATCTCACAAAGTTGCTGAGGCTGGCCTAGAACTTGCAATCCTCCTGCCTTAGCCTCCTGAGTAAACTGGAATTAAAGGCATGCGCCATCGTCCTCAGCACTTCAACATCATTTTGGGGAGGTAGGTACCGGGGATTGAATTCAGAGGCACTTGACCACTGAGCCACATCCCTAACCCTCTTTTGTATTTTATTTAGAGACAGGGTCTCACTGAGTTACTTAGTGCCTCATTTTTGCTGAGGCTGGCTTTGAACTCGTGATTCTCCTGCCTCAGCCGCCGGAGCCGCTGGGATTACAGGCATGCACTACCTTACCTAGCTTTAACATCATTTTTAAATGCACATATTATAGCTCCATTCAGAGCACTAGTCTAATATATTGAAATCACACCATTGCTTCTGCAAAGCCCATCTACCAAGGCCTGCTGCTGCCACTGTCCCTCTTGAAGACAGCAATGTTTGTAAAGGAAAAGCCCAAATTCAAGAGAGATTCTCCTCAAAACAAAGAGAGGAAGGAACGCTAAATGAAATATAGAAAAGTAAATGAGTCATAGTTAAAAGAGACTCAGTGGCTCCATCTCTACTGAGAAATGAACTTTCCTTCAAAACTCTGCAGGTCACTGAAGCTGTAGAATATTTCGGTCAGGGCACATTTTTAAAGCTTATTACTGGATTATCCTTTGGGGAACTGGTTTGTTTAATGCTTGCAGATTTTTTTTTTAATTAAAGGAAAAGCACAACTTCAAAATGTATTAATTATTTCCTTTAAAAATTCCTCATTCTATGAATTCCAACATAACATGTACTCCAAAATAATCTCAAGAACACACTGCAATCTCATCCTGAGACATCAAAATGTGCACTTTCCCAGAAAAAGGGTACATACTAGCAAAACCACAGGGTGGAAACTTTCTGAACAGTAGTTTCATAAACAGCTAAGGACTTTTTCCCTGCTTGAGTAAATTGTGCATCGTGATTGTATGTCGATCACTAACTCTCCATTCTACTATCCCACTCCTGCTTCTGGTGTGACCAACTGTCCTAGTTTGCCTGACATTGAAAGGGGTTCCCAGGGCATAGGACTTTCAGTTTTAAAATCAGGAAAATTTCAAACAAAACTCAGGATGAGTTTGGTCACCCAACTCAGAAGGCTTCTTGCAAAAACCTTCTACCCCAGCCCACTAGTGCTAACCCCATGCAGAGTGCTAACAACACCCTCAAAAAACTGCACACATCACTGTTATGTTATGGCCCTCACTACCCAGATGACATTTTCCAGATCTGGTCTCTGTGACAGGCCCATATTAGTGTGCCCATCTAAATGCTAAATAGTATCTAAATGCTTAGATAAACAGACAGGCAGACAGGTTCTACCCTACAGATGGTGGGTCATGGACTTGGGCATGTAAAGAAAGCATATACTTTGTTGAAGATTTTGGGGGACTGAAGGGATAGGTAAGAGATCATGGGCTGATTTTATGCATGAGCCTATATGCTGTGAGACTTTTTCAGCACTAGTTAAGTTCCTGAGTTGCCTGAGTTTCTCCCCAAAAGAGTCTCCAAAGGGCAAGTCCAGTGGTTAAAAGACAGACTCCACCTTTCTCCAAAGTGGTTCATCTATGTGAGTGGGGCCTTAAAGCTCAAAACATAAAAAGAAACTCAATTCAATAAAATGTGTATGTGGAGGGCTGGGCTATGGCTCAGTGATAGAGCACTCGCCTAGCACATGTGAGGCACTGGGTTCGATCCTCAGCACATAAAAATGAAATAAAGATATTGTGTCCACCTACAACTAAAAAATAAATATTAAAAAATATCTGTATGTGGAAAAAAAACAGTTCAAAGGTGAATAAGTAAAATGCTATGAAAGGAAATGATGTGTTCTTGGAAGAGATATTCTTTCTTGGCTGAAGCAAAGGATAATGAAAAGATCTGAGGCAATAGTCAAACACTGTTTGTGGAAGTTACATCAATGGAGTCTCTTTAGTGGGCCATTTAGCAACAATAATCAGTATTTAAAGTGAACGATCTCCTTCACACAACAACTCAACTAAAATTAGGACTTTAAAAAGTGCATCCAGATGCAGATATGAGGATATTCACTGCATGACTCTTCAAAAACCAAAATGAAAACAATAAAACAAACAAACTGCTCTAAATGTTCATTGATATGGGGTTGACTGGTTAAATGACTTATGGCCAATCCATTAAATGGGAAAATATGCAGATGTTGTAAGAGGAAGGCATCTCTATCTGAGTTGATATGGAACCATCCCCAAGACATATTTAGTGCAATAAGCAAGATGTAGAAGGTTTTGGATAGTGTAATCTTGATTGGGTTGAAAAAAAAAAGTTTTGAGTGTTTGAGAATGCACTATACATACATATTTTACATAAACACACAAATACCTGTAGTTCTACATGCCTAAGAAATGTCTGGAAAGATACAGGAGAGAAGGAATTTTTTACTTTAGAGCTCAGTACTCCAGTTTGTTTGTTTGTTTGTTTTTTACCATGTATTGTGTTATTACTTTTATAATAAACAACAATACCAAAAACTATTTTAAACGATTTTTTTTTCACATCATGAGTTTTATCTATGGACAAGATGGTCCCAGTACAGGAGTTTTAAGTTAAAGAATAACTGAATAATAAATATCTATAGTATGACAAAAGGTACTTACAGTGGCATTTATACTTTAAGAGAACTCTCTAGGTAGACAGTCCATATGACCAAGTTCTAACTCTACCTCTTCCATTTTCTTGGCTTCATCAACCTACATAAGTTGTGTATGCCCTAATGTCCTCCTCTATCAAGTGAATATAAAAAGTAGCACCCACTGCCTAGAGTGAGTATAGAGTACATAGCAGAGCTTCAACACATGGCAAATAACTCACAGTAGCCAGTAGTAACTGAAGTTGTACAAGTGTCATGATACCCTTAAGACCCATTAAGAAGGTTCTAAATCCCTTTCCCAGTCTTCTCCTGATTTGACATCAATTCCTTTAACTTTTTCTCAAAATTGGTAATGATTAGTTTCTTATAAAATAAATAATTAGACCTGTTTTCTTATTATTAGAATTGAAGGAGATGTTTATCAACAAGTTATTTATCAAACAAAGTGTTTATCACAATATAAGAGTAAGATAAGCTCAGGTGTGTCCTGTGATAGCATCAGAAGATAAGTAGAGCCCTGGGAGCACAGAGGAAGAGAGTTTTTGCTAAATTCTTCAAATCTACATTCAATAGTCAGGTGATCAATTTCTTTTCTGAGAATAGAATATTCTCCACATTGCCAGAGCAAATTTTGTGGTTTATAAATATTCTAAAAAATAAGGTTGCCATGTGTAGTGGCACTTGCCTGCAATCTCAATGACTCAGGAAGCGAGGCAGGAGGATTGCAAGTTCAAAGCCAGCCTCAGCAACTTAGCAAAACCCTAAGCAACTTCGTGAGACCCTGTCTCAAAATAAAAAATAAAAAGGGCTGAAGATTTGTCTCAGTGGTTAAGTTCCCCAGTACCAAAAATAAAATAAAATAAAGAATAGGTCTATCATATGTATCTGCTGGCCTAATCAGCCACATACACTGTATTTGAACATCAACGGTTCATTTCTTTAAAAAAAGCCTTCAAGGGCTGGGGTTGTGGCTCAGTGGCAGAGTGCTTGCCTAGCATGTGTGAGGCACTGGGTTTGATTCTCAGCACTATGTTTCAATAAATAAAATAAAGGTCCATTGACAACTAAAAAAAATATTTTAAAAAAAGAAAAAGAAAAAAAGAAAAGCTTTTGACACTCACTACGTAGTAACAGCTCTAACAGGAATAGGTTAAAAGACAAGACAAGATGTCCTCTCATCCAGTAGTCTTGGGCTGGGTTGTTCAAGGTGGGCTCAGCACACTTATGCATTAACTTTTTTTGGCCTAAATAGCCAGGCTTGACACTCTCTGAAGACCTCAGACTCCACAGATAATTACCATGCAGGATGTGTAAAAACCTATTATCCATCTGTCATTTCTTCCTTAATCCTGGTGAAATCCTTAGTATTTCCCAGTATTTTTCACTTAAAATTGGAGACATCAGTTACTACTGGTGTTTTTCCTTGTTGAAAATGTCCAGACCTACTCCAGCCCATCCTCTGTGAGCACCTGTATATACCTGATAGCATGTTCCACCCGGTTTTACAATAGGGATAGTGTGGCTTCTTCCACTAACTGCATTTTTTCATGGTATCTCTGAACAACAGAGGGCCTAGTTTTCTTGAGCAACTCACCTGGTCATATAAATAGAAGGGGGCTGGGTACCATGCATGCCTGTAACCCCAGCTACTTGGGAGGCTAAGGTAGGACAACTGCAAGTTTCAGGCCAGTCTGGACAACTTAGGCAGACCTTGTCTCAAAAGAACTTTTTGCTCAGTTCAATCCAAAGAACTGGAAGGAGGAAGAGTTGGTGGTGGAGGAGGAGGAGATGAAGGAGATGGAGGAGGAGGAGGAGAAGATGGAGGAGATGGAGGAAATGGAGAAGATGGAGGAGATGGAGGAGGAGGAGGAAGAGGAAGAAGAGGAGGAGGAGGAGGAGAAGGAGGAAGAAGAGCTGGTGTGGAAGGCTGCCATGAATTTCAGTACTGAAGGGAGAGTCAAGACATACCACAATGTGGGGATGACAGCTCTCTCAAGAGCCTGTTTTTCTGGTCTTAGGAATAAAAAGACACGGACTAGAGAATTGTCCAGACAATAAGCACCTGACTCCTGCCAAGGACATTTTCTATGGCAAATCCAAGGGGAAAAATCCTAAATAACAACCTCAAATTCACAATGACTCAAATCCACAGTTCCTGTTTTTTGTGTTCGGGCAGTGAAAAGATAAGCCACACAAATGACCGAGCAAAGTCCTACATTTGGTACCAGAATCATGAGCCACAGGGACAGAGAAAAACAGAGGCATTTCCTCTTCCAGAGACAACTTTTCACTCCCACAACGACTGAAATCCCAGGATTCTGCATTGGAGAAGTTTCTGTTTGCCCATATCTAGGGACCCAGGCAAGTCCAGAAAATCCGCATGCTATCATTTCCAAACTTCTCTTTGACACCTAGACTTAAGAACTGGAAAAAGCACAGGCCTGAGGGAGATGAATTTGGAGCTGGCACAAGAGTAGGAATATTAAAGGGAAGAAAAAAGAACTTGTAGTAATTAACCTGATTCTGGACAAAAATAAAATCGACCATGATTGCCATATTCTTGGGGGCGGGACAAATCAGCGTGGTGGGAGAGTCCAGCCCCTAAGACCTGCCGGGGACTTCCCCCTTTCCCAGTGCTCCGAAAGCAGGTATTCAGGGCAAAAACGCACAATGCGACCCAAGTGCGTCACGCCACAGAGATCCCTAGGGGAGGAAGGGAGTTGTCCCAGGGGATTCACCGCCCCCAACTGACCCAAACTGGGAGAATGGACGGACAAGGACTCCAGGCTCCGGGACGTATGGAGACCAAACAAGACAATAGAGCCATCAGAAGGAAATGACAGAAGCAGGAGGAGGAGGAGGATCCCAGATGTCCAGATTAGGGACAGAAGAGGTGTACAGACCAAGAACTGGAAGGAGCGCTCAAAGGAGGGGGCGTGGATCAACTCTGGCCCTGGAACGAGAATGGCTCCTATACACACAGCGAACGTCCAGCTTCCAGGCGCGGCGGCGCATGGGGACAGCCCCCTCCCGCCGGCCCTCCTGCCATCCCCTCTCCCGCGACCCGCACCGTATTGTAGAACTCGGCGATGGCAGGCACGATGGTGTAGTTGTCCTCGCACCAGTCCACCTCCGAGCTACCAGCCTGCAGCTGGTCCCACCAGTGCGGGGCGCCCATGGCCGCTCTGGGGCATTGGAGCAGCCGCTCCTGTAGCGGAGAATAGCCCAGATCTGCTTTCGGAGGCAAACTGCCGCGGCCGCGGCTTTATGCAGTACCCAGCACCTCCGGATGTGGCGCCTCCCCCGCCGGCCTCCAGGCGCTCGGCTCCGCCCGCTGGACGAGACCCTCTCACAGACCCCTCCCCCGGCTCCGCCCTCTGGGGAGGAGCCCTCGGGTGCTCGGCGGTCACGCCCACTAGGGGCGGGGTCCACGTGGAAGGAGGGGCCTAGGAGGGGTGAGCAAAGGCAGCGACCTACTTCCTGCAGACACCTGCCGGCACCAGTGCTCACCTCTGGTGGTAAAGGACTTAGTTGTCCGTCCCTTGCGCACCCTGGCTCAGACTCACAGGCGCCCATGTGTTTTGCAAAAGAAAACCAAAGCCCTCCCTGGCAAAAATTAAAATGAGAAACACAGGATGACCCAGACCCCTTTGAACTCTAAGGGAGTTTGCAGCGATTTGGCTTGGTCCTGCGTGAGACTGCAGTGCTACCGCCTAAGAATTGCCCTTGGTCTCCCTGAAACCCTAGCGACTTGCTACAGTCGCTGGGACAGGAAGATCTTCCAAGCTTCAGGAAGGCTTAATGACCGTCCAACGCAGCCTGGGCCGCCCACTCCCCAGTGGAGAACGTCTGCAATTTCCATTTTGTTCCTATCCTTGATCTCTAAGGCTCCAGCGTTAGACTTTGATCCATTTTGTCCCATCCTCGCAGATGTCTGACACCTATAAAAACTTAAATTGAGCAACAAATATACCACTTAATAGTAACTTTAAAATGACAATTTTATTTTTAGAGGCCTATTTTGAGAAAAGTAATAGATGAATGATTAAAGCAATTGAAAATATTTTTAAATTCATTGTAAAAATGGCATAAACTTGGCGCAAAAGTTACTTCTAAATGTTCAACTGAACAAAATATTACATAACTTATGTGTAATATTTAAGAAGTGCATCCATGAAAGTATAATCTAGGACTAGGTTGTCATTTTATTTTGAGGAAGCACTGTAATTTCAAATTATCAATGGTGGAAAATAGATGTCCTATAAATGGGACAATTTATATTGTATAGTAATGTGCAGTGTACTCCCTGAATGTTGTGGGCAGCAGAAATGACACCTGCCCTCATTATTTTCTGTACATCAAAATTAATCTTTGCCCCTCTCAACCCTGCCTTGAGATTTAAGAGACTGATCTCTAAAGGCTTTGTTTTCCCTCTAGTTTCATGTTGGACTTGCCCAATGGAAGGCACTGGCAGAAATGAGAGAAGAGGTCAGGGTATTTATTCTCCATAAGCCTGTGTAACAGGCTGCGGATTGGCTAAGGCCAAATCTCTATCCAGAGCCACAGCTTCTTCTGCTTGGCACTCACTTTGTAAAAGTTCCTTCTTTCATTCCCTTGAAACACCCCTTGTATGCCGTTATTTTTCTGCTGAGGCCCTGGCTAGTACACTGACTTTGAGAAATAGTCTCAAGCCAGATATATAAACAATATTTTTGTGCTATGCTGTAACCAAAAGTACAATGGATGCATAGATGGATATTTCTAGTTGTCTACTCACATCCATTTTCTTTTTCTTCCTTATGTGGAGTGTACTGCACTGCTTCCTGCTAAACTCCAATATGTTGCTACTTGTGGCTATTTGTTGACAAGTTGTAACCTGTGTTTTCATGTTTTTTCTAAAGAGTTCTTGTACTCATTATTGTGCACTCATCAAAAGCAGATGAGACTGTGGAACAGATTCTTTGAAGATTGTAATAAAGTGTCATATAAATAATTATGACCATAATATATAGTATTTATTTGTATTCTAGAAATACACAGAAAAATGTGATATGATTTGAATGAATATTTTTGAGGATCATTAGATTATTTTTTGTTTAGTTCATCTTGCTGCAGATGTCAAGAAAACATGTTCAAGCACTAATCCCAGAAGAAATTGAGAGTCTGTTGGATGAATGTTCTGAAGACGGAAATATTGAAGCAGCTGACATAATTATCCCACCGGACATAAAAAATATAACGGATAATGGTAAAACCGACGACAAATCCACTGACTCAATAGTGAAAGATGTTTCAGGTCCTCTGGAATTACATTTTGAAACATCTAACCAAAATGCAGAAATAGAAAGTATGAATGAGAGGGAAGATGTTGATGTTTTCACTACTGATATTCCTATCTATTCTCAGGGGCGGTGGACAGAAAACAAGGCAGACATCACTAGATAAGAAGCTAGAAGTTTGTGATTCCATAACCATTTGAAGAGCAACAGCTCCAAAATACTCTAGAGATATTCAAGAAAACATTTATTCTGAGGGCTTGAGAAAAATGGAAATTACCTGCCATTTTCAAATCCAGTGGAGATATATATATATTAGTTATAGGTGGACACAATGTCTTTTTATTTTATATTTATGTGGTTCTGAGGATTGAACCCAGTGCCTCACACATGGTAGGCAAGCGTTCTCTGAGCCACAACCCCAGCCCAGTGGAGATTTTTAAAGAAATATTGACACCTGAAACATATTATCATATTGTAAAAGAAACTGTTTTTTTCTGAAGAAAGTAAGAATACATCTGAGTACTCAGTGTAGATGAGTTAAAAACATTTTTTTGGAATTCTTACATTTCCAGGTTATCATAAACTACCTTCCATAAGAAACTAAAGGTTAAATGATGAAGATTTGGATATGTCATCAAAAATGTAATGTCCAGAAATAATTTTCAGGAGCTAAAAATATCATACATTTTTATAACGATAATGAATAGCAAGAGGCCATTGAAGCCTGGCACAATGGCACATGCCTGTAATCCTGGCAACTCGAAGCCAGTCTCAACAATTTAGCAAGGCCCTAAGCAACCTAGAGAATCCTTGTCTCAAAATAAAAAATAAAAAAGGGCTGGGGACTTAGCTCAGTGGTAAAGCGCCCCTGGATTCAATCCCCAGTACTAAAAAAGAGAGATTATTGAAGATAAAGTTTTTAAAAGTCATTGTCTAATAAATATGATTCAAAAGTCAGACATGAATTTGGTATATTTGAAGAATGTGTGACAATATATGAAGTGATTTTGATTATCAGCTATTATAGCCACAATCCACTGAAACAATTTATAAGCGGGAAAGCCATAAAATTTGGTTATAAATTCTGGGCAATATGCAGAGAATTGGGATATTGCTATGACTCTAACTTGTTTTGTGGGAAAAGTACTCAAGAAGGATCCAACAATGATCTTTAGCTGGGCAACAATGCTTGAAGTGGTAGAGAATTCACAATCTTACACTGCTTTTTTTCAACAATCTATTCACGGTTAATTTACTTGTCAGTAAACCTTTGAAATATTGGATTCAAAGCTATAGGTATAATGAGGAAAAAATGGACTAAAAAAAATGTCCTCTGAAACTGACAACATGGATGTAAAAGCAAACGAGATTCCTATGATTGCAGGTTTGATACAAATAATGAAATTCTCATTGTAAAATGGTTAGATAGTAAATGTGTTGGAATGAATGATGAGACAGTGGAATCACTTGGCAAAGTTCAACAATAGAAAAAAGAAAGAGTAAGGTCAATGTGTCTCAACCAAAAATAATGGGTGCCTAAAACAACTCGGTGGTGTAGAGAAACAAAATAGTTTGGTTTTCAAATATCCCACTTCCATTAGAGTAAAATTTGTTCATAATTGTTATGTGTATCATAAATGCATGGATTATTCACAAACTTGTGAACAAAAACAAAAAAAAAAAATCTCATAAATTTGCTGGAAAGAGACATCTGTTTAGCATTCCTAAAACAATGCAGTAAGGACCCATCAGGAGGAAGAACACTTAGTACTCCCAGACTGTCAGCTGTCCCAGATACTATAAAATTTTGTTTTCAGTACTAGGGATTGAACCAAGGGGTGCTCTGCCGGATTTCTGTTCTTGCGACTAAAAGGCTCAGGGGTCACTCTAGTTAAACTGGGCTAACTGGGCTACACGAAATAACCACACAAGAGACACAAATACCTTTTTCTTTGAGGTCGATGTGACGGCTCCTCTGACCTTAAGGGTCCGCAGAAAGGGAGAGAGCTCGAGAGCACTGACCCCTTTTATTGAGGAGAAGCTATTCAAATGAGGCAAGGGGTCAGGTTTCAGGGGGCTGAGTCTATCTTCATGATGTCCACTGTCAGCAGGTTGACTGACACCTGGGTAGGCCACACCCAAGGGCACAGTAAGAGGAGGGGACCCACACAAGGCACTTCCATGGAAGATTCTATCCTAAACAGGGCAAGGGATTATATTACAAAGGAACAGGTGAGCATAGCTTCACCCATGGGGCTGTAGCAAGGCACACCCATTTCTGTGACTGAGCGCCTCAGCACCCAGCTGGGGAGTGTAACTCAGTCACCCGTAAGGTTGGCCTCCCACAGTGCTCTACCACCAACCCACACCCCCAAGCTCTTTTTTGTGAGACAGGGTCTCACTAAGTTGCCTAGGCTAATATTATCTGTGATTCTGCCTCAGATAAGAGGCCATATTCTTAAACAATGATGATAATGTAAAATCAAGCCATATCATGGGAAAATTGCTATCATGACATGACAACATACTGTCTAAAATCTAATGTAACCTTTTATTTGAAGGTTTTGCTCCTTCTCACCAAAAATAATTGTTGAGGGTCAAAAAAGTCACTTTTCAATATGTCAAAATGCATTCTATTGTCATATACAACTGACTAGAACAAATTTTAAAAAAAAAATAGAAGGAAGACCAATAGGAGAGAAGAAGGAGATCAAGAGTAGGGAGGAGAGAGAAAGGGGAGGTACTGGGGGAATTTAAATTGATCAAATTATACTGCTTTATTGTGTGCACATATGAATATACTATAACATCCCACTGTTATGTATAATCAGAATATGCCCAATAAAAAGGAAAACAATTTAAGTTAGAAAAAAAAGAAAATCAATTTTTTTAAATTCTCTCTCTTTTTTTTAAGAGAGAGAGAGAATATTTATTTTTTAGTTTTTTTCGGCAGACACAACATCTTTGTATGTGGTGCTGAGGATCGAACCTGGGCCGCACGCATGCCAGGCGAGCGCGCTACCGCTTGAACCACATCCCCAGCCCCAGAAAATCACTTTTTGTACATTATGTAATGTGTGCCCAGTGTCCTATTTATAGGATAGCTTGTATGTGTGTAAAAGATAATACGTTGTCCCAGCATCTCATTTATATGAATACTTGTAATTTTTCTGATAATAAAGGATATATAAGTTGCAGATTTCCAACCTATTTTAATGCATCATGTTATTAAAATATTTGAAGAATTGAACACTTGAGACTTAATAGGTCTTTGGTATGGATACTTAGAGTCAAACTTCAGTCACAGAGGATACAGTGTGGGACAGGCATGAGGTCTCTAGCATAGACTAGATGCAATGGATAATGATTGATATGTGTGTGTGTGTGTGTGAGTGTATGTGTGTGTGTGTGTATTTCCATGTACATGGGGAATCTTCACAAGAGAGTGATGTTTGAAGAAATGACCAAAGCATGATGCATCTATACTTTTTAAACAAAGAACAATAACTTTGTGAAGGAATGATAAGACAGATATATATTTCTGGATGAGAGAAGTAAATTCTAGGGTTATTATGGGGGTGGGAGGATGTAGAATCTAATGGAAGAAGGGCTTCTCAAAGAGTTTGTTTATTCAGGTGTACTGAAACCCAAGCACCAGTCTTTGGTGACCAAGATTATTTTTCAGCCTTGGTATGTGAAAGACAGCCCTCCCCAAAAAATCTATCTATCTATCTATCTATCTATCTATTTATGTATTTATGTATTTAATTTCTGTGATGCAGGGGATCAAACCCAGAGCCTCACGCAGGCTAGGCAAGCACTTTATCACTGAGCTATTTCCCAGCCCATCCCCCAAGCAATCTGTATGCTAGCTGCATCTAGGGAAAGACAGGCCTAATGGCCCTTTCTGAAGTTACTGTTCTTCAAGTGATTTCAGTGTGAAATAACCATATATATATATATATCCACGTGCTGATCCAGATTCATGGGACAACCAGTTTAGAGAATGGCCCTTGCAAGGAAGTGAGAATGCCCATATATTCTACTTCTTGTACATAGTGTATAACAATGTTTATTTGGTCTGAGTAAATATCTGATGGTAAATATCTAGTTCAACTTGTTCCACAAATGGAAATTATCAAGTCACAAAGTCATTGGGGAAAAAAATGCAGGCACCTGAGTAAATGAAGCAAGACATGCCTGATTGAGGATGAAATTTTCTGTATTTTCCTGTTTGGGGTTTTACACCGAGGTCTTGCTTGACTGTTTAGATTAATGATTTCTAAGGCCAGACCATCAGGATCAGCATCACTGAGGAACTTTAAAAAATTTCAGTCATCCAGTACTTACCTTAGACTACTAAATCATAAACTGGGGTGGAGTTCACAATCTGATTTAATAAGCTCTCAGGTGATTCTGACTCTTATTTAAGTCTGAGAACTATTGTGTGAAAAGGTACGATTTCATGATACACTGTACGGTTTGCTTCCTCAGAACTTCAAATCCAAGTCAAGACTGTTGCTTGATGATGGGAGGATGAATTACATGTCCAAAATTACTGATAAGGGCCAGGTGTGGTGACACACACCTGTAATCCCAGAGACCTGGAGGTTGAGGCAGGAGGATTGCAAGTTTGAAGCCAAGGAATAGAGGAAGAAGGAACCCAGAGAGAAAGTCATCTTTTTCATCTTTTATCCCTAGGGGCTCAGAGTCTGACCCCACCCCTTCAACTAGGAGGGAAATAATAAAATATTGAGGGTGTGTTTGTTCATTTTTTAAAATCTGAGTCTCCAGGCTAAGAATTGAAGGAGAGGCTAGAGTTATAGCTCAGTAGTAAAGTGTGTGCATACAGAAAGCCTTGGGTTCCATCACCAACCCCAAAAAGAAAAGAATTCAAGGAGAGAACTGTGGGAAGCAGGACATTTCCAGGGAAACCCACTGCAGCCACAACAGGAAGGTGCCCATGTTTGCTGGGTCAGGTCCCCTCTACTTGTTTACTGACAGGTCCTTAGGCACCATTTTTCTGCTGTTGTCAGTGGGCCCCTATTCAGAAGTGCCTCTCTCCTTTTTTCTAATCTGCACAGGAAAACCACAAACAATGTCAGGACTGGTGTATAATAAATGTAATTAGATTCTAATGGGAAACCTGAAGCTTTGCCTATGCCTAATGGGCACGGGATTTGTTTCTGTGTATTTTTCTGCTGTTTCTAGATAGAGAAGGCATGATTTTGTCAACTAACATAGCTTGCAAATGTGTAACGAGCAATTTCTGAGAATCTGTTTTGTGCATGTCTCCATCATAAATACTAAATAACATAAAGACCAACCAAATATTGTTCTCCGCCTTGAGGGGCTTAGTCTAATAGAGGCACACAAACAAACCATTAGAATATAACATGATTACTAAAATGGAGGTATATACAATGTGGAAGCAGAGGGCTGGGGACTAAGTCATGGGAGGCTCAGCAGAGGACTTAGTCTGGGAGCTGAGATTTAGAAGACGAATGGAATTCTAACAGGCCAGAGCTCTGGGAAAGGTGGGAGGAATTCTACAGAGGGAACAGCATGTGCAAAAGGACAGAAATGTGAGAAAGCACATACATTCAGGAAACTTCATGCAGAAGGCTGACCTGGAAGAGTAACAAACGATATAAAAAGAATAAGTCATTAAGCCAGGTGCCTTGGCACCTTCCTGTAATACCAGTGATTCAGGATGCTGAAGCAGGAGGATCGAAAGTTGGAGGCCAGCCTCAGAAACTTTGAGAGCACCTGCCTCAATGTAAAAAAGGGCTAGGGGTGTAGTTCAGTGTCAAAGCACCTCTGGGTTTAATACCCAGTGCGAGTGCGTGCGCGCGTGCACACACACACACACACATACAGTAAGTCATTAAGAGGGAACCCCTTGATGATGGGAGGATGAATTACATGTCCAAAATTATGATAAGATCCAGGTGTGGTGGCACACACCTGTAATCCCAGAGACCCTCGAGGTTGAGGCAGGAGGATTGCAAGTTTGAAGCCAGCATCAGCAATTTAGCAAGGCTCTAAGCAACTTAGTGAGACTCTGTCTCAAAATAAAAAATAATATGGGGATGTGGCTATGTGGTAAAGTGCCTCTGGGTTCAATACAAAAAAAGAAAACCAACAATAAAAGAACCCTACTGATATGGTCTTTCAGTAATCCCAGGTGAAGGATAATAATGGGCATCTAAAGCACTCATTCATTCATTTACATATAATTATTGAATACTTGCTGTATGACAGACAATTTTCTAGATGCCAAGGATAAAATGTTGAACAAAACAGATACTGTCTTGCCCTCAAAGAACTTGCAGTCTAGGGGGAAATTCAGAAATTAAAAGAGCACAAATAAGTACAACTGTATCACATGTCCTGAAGGAAAAGTACCATGACAGCTGAGTGCCCTAGATGTGACTCTCATCTGAGGATATCAGGGAAAACTTTCTGAGGAAGGATATTCTAAGCCAAGAGAAGTGAAGTTTAAGGCAGTAGTAAAGAGACTTGAAATAAGAGATGCAACTGAGATACAAAGCAGGAGTTGTGACATATTGTACTATTGATTCCAGATATTTGAGCCCATTTTCTCTGCCCATTGGCATAGAACTTGGCCTCATCATTTGCTCTGGCCAATGAAATGTACATGGAATTGATTCGCATCATGAGAGAGGAAGCTTTGAAAACTACCTCCAGCTTTGCCATTCCTTTTTTCCTCTGCCATATCTCAAATTGGGATGTTCTTTTGTCTGGACCCTAAAATGAAGAAAACCTATGAAACAGATCAGAGGTCTGGTCGACTCACAGCTGACATATAACATAAACAAAAAAATAACAATTTATATTTTAAAACACTGAGATCAGGGGTCCTTATTTCTCACCCCAGCATGACTTAATACTGGCTGACAAATACAGGAGAATTAATAAAGCTAAACTACTAATTAGAAGGTAGAACATGAAAGAGTGGGAAAAAATAGAAGACAACTTCAAATAGTCTAGCCTGAGTTATCAAAAAATAGGTTACCACTGGAAATGGTGGCCCACGCTTGTAATCCCAGCAGTTCAGGAGGCTGAGGCAGGAGGATTACAAGTTCAAAACCAGCCTCAGCAAAAGCAAGGCACTTAGCAACTCAGTGAGACCCTGTCTCTAAATAAAGTACAAAATAGGGCTGGGGATGTGGCTCAGTCTGTGCCCTGAGTTCAATCCCTGACACCCTCCCCACCAAAAAAAAATAGGTTACCAAACTCAAAGGGAAGATAGGGAAAATAGTGGTTTAAGTTTGATTTGTTGATTTCCAAGCATAGAATGAATATTTGAGAAGAGATATTCTCTTGGCAACTAAAAAGATAAGTTAGGAGAATAAAGACAGGCCAGAATTAAAGAGATTTGTGAATCATGAGGACCAATGAGATACTTGAAAGCAATAGTAGGAAAGGAAAAGGGAACTGGGGACAGCTGGCATCTCTTTGGACATGTTGACATCTGCAGAGGCCTGAGCTACAAGGAGGCCCAGGTTCTGGCTAATGAGAAGCAGAGAGATGAGCCAGTAAGCACAGCTAAGAAACAAGGAGTACAGCAACCCCAGCAGGCTTGCAAAAACAAAACAAAAAACAAAAATGAAAAATAAATCACATCAAAATTCAATCTCCTGCTACCATTTATAGGAGCAGAATCATACAATTCTGGTCCAACTTGTACTTGTTACCTTTCTGCTTCATTCCAGAGAGCAATCCTGAAAAACCAGAGCTGCAAAGAGCAAACACCCCTGAGAATGCACCACCCACTCTACAGGAAAAGGCCCTGGAACCTGGGAAGCTTTAATAAACAAGGTGGTTATCAGCAGCCTGGGTGGGGTCCAGGTGGCTCAGTAGCCACAGACTCTCTGGAACCAGGACACTAGAAAGGCTAGGGATAGGTCAGTGTGCCACCATCTAAAATCCAGGGGGTCTCCTGTGGTTGGGCTGTAAGGGGTTTGGCACCATCACATCAGAGACTGTCATACCTCCTGGGCTGCATCACAGTGGCCTACAAACATCTTGCTTCCTTCACCCTGCCTTCTTTCTTCAAAGACCAAGAAATACCTCAGGGAAATGGAGGGGGCCATGAACAAGGACATGAAGAGGAATGAGGGCAGATTGAGGTAAAACATGACTAAGGGGCCAATGACATTTATTTGGAAGAAAAAGAAGGTATACAGATTGGGTAGGAGCTTGAAGAAGGGCTATGGGACGTCCCTTAGATATAGGAGAGTTCTGAGCAAATTTGAGCTCAAAGAAAAATAACTTGAGTAGAAACAGATTTAAAATGTGAAAAAAAAAGAGGGGTAGTTAATGAAACTAAGTCCTAAAGAAGATGGGAAGAGATGGATTTAAAATTTTTTTTCAATTTGCCCAGAGAGAAGGGATGACATGTAATGAATGTTCTGTCCATTCTGGCATTCCCCATCCCCACCCTTTTCTGAAATCATCTCCTTCTTCAATGGGAACTGCCCACCTCCCACCTTCCCTGAACCCCTAACCACATCCAGGTGGCTACCATAGAAACAATCGTGTAATTCACTGTGATCCAACTCAAGCTAGAATCATTGGTTCAGGAGTGGGTCCTGACCCAAGCTGGCTAATCACAATGCACTAAGCGGAAATTGGAAACAATTGAGCTCTTCTAGTTCTATCCAGTTGTATAATGAAATGGAGATGTGAACTTGGGTGCTACAGGTGGTCTGTTCTACAGATGAAATGGAGTAGACAGTACTGATGAAGAAGAGAGCATAATGAAGCAGTTTCAAAATAAAGCCATGTAGTCAAGGGACATTTCAGGTAGGAAAGAAGTCCCCGGTTCCAGCTGTGCCCAGGGATGCAGCCTCATACAAATGTGCCTTTCTAGTAAAGTCACATTTTTCCTTAAGATAGTTTGAGTTTCTGTGACTTAAAATCAAATCTCTTAACGGAATTCTGTGCTAAGAAAGAGGGGAATATAGAACATATCTACGAACCCTTGGACATATTTTGAAAATGAGAAGATGAAGCAGTTCACACTTTCAAAAGAAGTAGTAGAAAATATTTTCTACTGAAAATGTGAGTCATAATCATGATATTGGGGCCTTGAAAACAAATGGAAAAGATTGTGACCAGTAAAAAGATCATCCTTTTGTACTAAATTCTTTAGTCACACTAAAGAATGGTGGCACATTCCTGCAATCCCAGCAACTTGGGAGGCTGAGGCAGGAGGATCACAAGTTCAAAGCCAGCCTTAGCAATTTAGTAAGACCCTAAGTAACTTAGCAAGGCCCTATCTCAAAATAAATGAAAGGACTATTTAAAAAAAAAAAAAAAGAAAGAAAAAAAAAGGATGCAGCTCAGTGGTAAAGCATACGTGGATTCAATCCCCAGTATCACCTCCCCACAAAAAAAAAAAAAATCTCTAGTCATGACAGTTAGAGACACGGATCTTAAATGCAGTTAGTATATTCAGGTGGGGGGCAGTGATTGCAAGGAAAGGTCAAGATTATCCAAGAAGAAACAAAAAGCTTTAATCTTTCTCATCAGCAATGCAGTCTAAGGGAACAGACTGTATTATAAATTATACAGTAAACTATATAGAGTAGAGTTTACTCTCTTCTGAATTGTAAAAATTTAAAGAAATCTCATCCTAGAAATATTTGATGGTTTTCAAAATGGACATATCACAAGGACTTAGATTTCCCTCCACATGAGAAAGTTACTAATGTATTAAGACAATTAGAATAAATATTTGGTAGGATTATTATGATATTTCTAGGGAATAATTTGGTCATCTCCTTGCAAAGGCAAACTAATTATAAAAGAGTCATGGATTTTCAGAATGCTCACTTTTCTGACCAATTAGGAACAAGAAGTGGATGGGGCCCTGTTGTCTCTGAGCGTCACTTTTCTCTGCCCTACTTTGCACCTGGCTTCTGTGTAGGTTCTTGCAAGGAGACAAGCTCAACCAGATTAAATCCCACTCACAGCTTCACTTGTATAAAGAATCTGCTGAAACCCCAGGACCAATTACTGCTAAAATTATAATCTGATTGTCAGGCCCCAAAGGGTCTTACCTTAATAGTAGTAGCCTTAATTCTCTCAAGAGGATCAGACAATTTGCATGATTAAGATGTCTATAATTTTGTCATTTCTTATGTGTTATATTAACAGAATCATATAGACTAGACTACAACCTTTGGGAGTTAGCTTTCGTCACTAAGCATATTCTCTGGACATTTATTCTGGTCATTATATTTATCACTATTTTTCCTTTTTGTTGCTGAATAAGTATTACTTGATATGAATGTACCACTGTTTTTTTATCCATTCATCCACTGAAAAGAACATGTGGGTTGTTTTTTTCCCCAGAGTTTGACTATTACAAATAAAGCTGATATCAATGTTCATGTACAGGTTTTTATGTAAACATAAGTCATCATTCTCTAAGATAAATGCCCAGGTGTGCAATTGTTGGTTCACATGGTAATTCCATGTTTAGTTTTTTAAGGTACAAAGTTTCCAGAGTGGCTATCCCATTTTACATTTCTACCAGCAGTGAATGGGTGAGCTGGTTTCTCCATATTCTCACCGATTTTTGGTGTTAAAAAAAAAAATTGTTGTTTTAGCATCCTGATAGTTGTGTAGTAATATCTCATTATGTTTCAAAGATACTTTTTCAGTCACTAATGTTGTTGAATATGTTTTCATGTACTTATCTACCTTCTAGATATTTCCTTCAGTGAAAATGTCTCTTCATAACTTTTGTTCATGTTCTAATTTTAAGCAAAAGAAAAAAATTATTTTGCTTTCATTTATTATTTATGTAATCTTTTTCTTTTATGTGAAAATGAGTTTCTGATCTATATACTTTTCTTTCTCTCTGAAGAATTTAACATTTCTTTTAAAATAGGTATACTGAAAAATTCCCTCAGTTTAAAATTAAAAAGTCTGTATTTTTTCACTTTTTGAAGGATAATTTTGCTAAATACAGAACTCTAAGTTGGTATGTTTTACTTTCAACAATTTAAATGTTAGAGTAATTCTCTTCTTGAGAATCATGTCTGATATGATGATTCTTACTTCCTTTATAGGTAAGATTACTGTTACCTTTTTTTTGTATGTACAATCTAGAAACTAGTCCTTTATTGGATATATGCTTTGCAAATATTTTCTCCCACTTTATAGCTTGTCTGTGCATTCTTTTAACAAGTCTTTTATGAGTAAAAAATGTTAATTTTTATGAGATTCAATGTATCAGTTTTTCCTTTTATAATGCACACTTTTAAAATCAAGAAAAAAACTCTTTTCCTACCCCTATATCTAGAGTTTTCTCCCATGCTTTTTCTAAGTTTAGGTAGCCTTAGTAAAGAAGTAAATTTTTAAGTTTAACTTTAAGTTTGTGACCCATTTTGACTTAATTTTTGTATAATGTGTAAGATGTGTGAGGCTTAGTTTGAAGTTCAGCCCTCTCTCTAGCTCACTGTCTCTCTCTCTCTCTCTCTCTCTCTCTCTCTCTCTCTCTCTCTCTCTCTCTCTTTTGACCTATGAATGCCCAGTTACTCTAGCATCATTTATTGAAAGACTATCTTTCCTCCATTGAATTGCTTTGCAGCTTATAAAACATGAGGTGGACATATTCATCTGGAGCTTTTTCTGGGTTATTTTTATCCATTTACTTAAGTATTTGTCTCTCTCTCTACCAGTAACAGTCTTTATTACTGAAGCTATAATAAGGTCTTGTTTTGCTTTGTTTTTTTATGTACTGGGAATTGAACCATGGATACTCTATCACTGATATACATCTCCAGTCCTTTTACTTTTTGAGACAGGATCTCACTAAATTGCAGAGGCTGGCCTCAAACTTGGCAATCCTCTTGCCTCAGCCTTGTGTATAGCTGGGATTACATCCATGTACCACCACACTAGTTTAAGCCTTTTTTTTTTTTTTGTACCAGGGATTGAAACCAGAAGAGCTTAACCTTTGGGCCACATCCCAACCCTTTTTATTTGGAGATAGGGTCTCACTAAGTTGCTTACAACCTCACTAAATTCCTGAAGCTGACTTCCAATTTGTGATCCTTCTGCCTCAGCCTCCAGAGCCACTAGAATTACAGACATGCACCACAGTGTCTACCTAGATTGATTCTTCCTATTTTATTCTTTTTTTTTTTTATAATTATAAGCTATTAGTTTTTTTACCTTTCCATATAAATTTTAGAAAAATATTTTCTAGGGGCTGGGGATGTGGCTCAAGCGGTAGCACGCTCGCCTGGGATGCGTGTGGCCTGGGTTCGATCCTCAGCACCACATACAAAGATGCTGTGTCCGCTGATAACTAAAAAATAAATATTAAAAATTTCTCTCTCTCTCTCTAAAAAAAAAGAAAAATATTTTCTACATCTATAAACAAATCTTTCTGGGATTTTACTATAAATTAGAGAAAACTGACATCTACCAGTTTTTTTTGTGTGTGTGTGTGTGGTGCTAGGGATTGAATCCAGTGCCTCATGCATACTAGCTCTACCACTGAGTTGTAGCTCCACCTTGAAAATTTACATCTTTACTAAAGCTACCTAAGATTAGGCTTTCAGTCTATGAATTTAGATTTTTTATTTCTTTTGTTAACATTGCATGATTTTTAAAATTTAAGTATTGTACATATTTTATTAGATTTAATTTTATTTTTCTTGAGTAACTACGATACTACATTTTTAGTTTCAGTGTTCACATTTATTACCAATACATAAAAATACAATTGAGTTTTATATTTTACTTTGTATTTTGTGATCTTCTTGAATTAATTCATATGTTATTTATAAAAGTTTGGAAATGTTGTATTTTGTGGTCTTCCTGAATTAATTCACTTATTATTTATGGGAGTTTGTAAATGTCTTGAAATTTTCATAGTAGATGATCGTGAGTGGTGACAGAAGACACTGTGGCCTTGTTCCTGATCTTAGGTAGAAAGTATTCAGTAAGCATAATATTAAGAAGGTCCCCCACCATTCCTATTTTTCTGAAAATTTTTATCATGAATAGGTAGTTTAACTGTGAAATGTTTTGTCTGCATTGAGTGACACGATTTTTCTTCTTTAACCTGTTAACATAATGGATTACATTCACTGGCTTAAAAATATTAAAACAGCTTTTCATCCCTGAAATAAAACCTATCTAGTCATGGTATATAATTATTTACATATATTGCTCACTTATATATGTTAATATTTTGTTAAAGTTTTCTGTGTCTTCCTGATGTTCCAAGATTCATTCTTTTATCATTTACTTACATTCTGTTTAGGGAAAAACTTCATTAGCCATTTTTTTTAGAGTAGATCTATTAGCAATAAATTATTTTAATTTTTCTTCATCTGATAATATAATAGTTTTCCCTTCAAACACAAGGATGTTTTCATTGAGTATTGGATCCTGGAGTTCTTTTTTTGTTTGTTTTGTTTTGTTTTTTCAGCACTTGAAAAAATACCATGCTACTTCCTTGTAGTTTCCATGTTTGCTGACCAAAAAACTATTCTTCCTGGGCATAGTGGCACATGCCTGTAATCCCAGCAACTGGGGAGACTAAGGCAAGAGAATCACCAGGTTCAAAGCTAGCCTCAGCAATTTAGCAAGGCCCTAAGCAACTTAGCAAGACCTAGTCTCAAAATAAAATAAAAAAGGGCAGGGGATGTGGTTCAGTGGTTAAGCATTCCTGGCTCAATCCCCAGTACCAAAAAATAAAAATCTATTGTATTTGAAATTGCCTTCCCTTTCTATTTATTTATTTATTTTTATTTTTTTATTTTTATCTTTGTATATCTTTTTATTATTATTATTAGTTGTTCAAAACATTACAAAGCTCTTGACATATCATATTTCATACAGTTGATTCAAGCAGATTATGAACTCCCATTTTTACCCCATATACATATTGCAGATTCACATCGGTTCCACATTCACTTTTTTACATATTGCCATACTAGTGTCTGTTGTATTCTGCTGGCTTTCCTATCCTCTACTATCCCCCCTCCCCTTCCCTCCCCTCCCCTCCC
>NW_026000103.1:1807206-1809178 GCF_001458135.2 Marmota marmota marmota
TAAAAAAAAATTAATAAATGCAGTCTTAGAGTTTGATTAACTTCTCTTTCCCAGTAGGTGGAGCTGTGCCCACCGGGCCAAGCTTCTCCTCTCAATACGCGGGAACCAATCACTGTGCAGCAGCTCCTCCTCCCAGACTGGGTGGGTCTCCAATCCTGAGTGCCTAGGGCCTTTTCTTGTGTCTAGTCACTTCCCCACTTTTCCTCAAGCCAGGCCCCGCTCATGGGTGACGCTCACCACAATACTGGCTACACGCCAGGTCTGCTGTTCCCGGGAGCCCTATTTTCTTGAACGACTGGGCACACTCTCCCTGTTTGCCATTCCCTCAGGCCCTAAGTTTGTGGAGCTTGGGGCTGAGAACCCTCAGAGTATTTTGCTTGCCCTCCGGTAGCCATGCCCCCAGTAGCTGGTGCAGGAGACCTCAGTTGTCAGCACTGGTGGAAGCGGTAGCCAGGGGTCCTGCGCCACTCCTGATTCCCTCGGTCTGACTATCGCACTCACAGGAGAGCTGGGAGAGGCCCTTAAGTTTTCCCCGCTGTGTGGAGAGGGAAGGCTAGGGGGTTACACACCTGTCGCCGCTGGTATCAATGAAGTTATCTCCTCCACCACATTCTGGTGACGTCAGTTCTCTGCCATGGTGGTATCCCATGCAAATGGCGACAGTTCGTTCCCTTTGCTGGGTGACCAATGCAACGGGTGGGTCCTGACTGGCTCTCCCAAGCCCTGTCTCAATCCTGTGGCCACTGCCTATGAAGGCTCGGTTGGTATTAACCTCCACAGGTTCAGAAGGGCTGACCAGTTGTTTCAGCGGGATCATTTAGTGCTGAGTCACAGCGGTTTGTCTGCGAGACGCAGGCGAACGGGAGCTTGAATTCAGCCGATCCAGGCTCTGTGTGTGTTCTGAGAGGCACAGACTGTTCGCCCCAGATCCACGTCAGCTCAGAATTGCCTAGTGATCCTGAGCAAACAGCATTTAGACGGTTTAAGACTCCCTATGCCCGTGCAGCTGAAGAGGTCAGAGACTTGATCTCTCCCTTCCCTTTCTATTTAAAATATCAATTTACTCTGGCTGCTTTCAATTTTTTTTTTCTCTTTGGTTTTCAGAAGTTTAGTTATGGGAGGGTAACTCAGTGGCAAAGTAAGTGCTGATCATGTTGTGAGACCCTGGGTTAAATCCCCAGCACTAAAACAGAAAAAACAAGTTTAATTATGATATTTTTATATCTTAATGTGAAGTTTTTTAGGTTATCCTATTTGTGTTTGCACAACTTCTAGAACTGCAAGTTTATTTCTCTTGCCAAATTTGAGAAGTTTTCAGCTATTATTTCTCTGAGTATCATATTTGATTTCTTCTCTTTCTAGAACTCTAATGACATAAACATTAGATATTCTTTTGTGGTCCCATTCCCTTAGGCTCTCTTCATTTAAAAAAAAATTTTGTAGTTGTAGATGGACAACATGTCTTTATTTTATTTGTTTATTTTTAGGCAGTGCTAAGGATCAAACGCAGTACAGTACCTCACATGTGCTAGGCATGTGCTCTGCCACAGAGCTACAGCCCCAGGCTCTCTCTTCATTTCTTTAAAATCTGTTTTCTCTGTTGTTCAGATTAGGATATATCTATTATTCTATCTTCTAGTTCACTGACTCTTCATCTATCCCCTCCATTCTACTGTTGAGCCTGTCACTGTGTTTTTTATTATGGTTAGTGTATTTTTCAAGTCTAAAAGCAAGAAACATATAGCTTAATGACCATTCAGTTCTCCTTTATAGTTTGTAACTTTCTATTTCTTGCTAAGTCACTTATTTCAAACATATTCTTAGTTGCTCATTAAAGCATTTTTAATTATGGTTGCTTTAAAAATAATTATCAGGTAGTGCTAACATTAGTCATCTCCAAGTTGGCCAGCCTTCCTGCCTTCCTTTCTTTCTTTTTTCTTCCAGTAGTGGATTGAACCCAGGGATTTTCTAA
>NW_026000103.1:1809473-1857596 GCF_001458135.2 Marmota marmota marmota
TATATATATATATATATATATATATATATATATATATATATTGCTTGTTGTTTGAGGCTGGGAATTACAGTTGGAATGACAATAGGAATGAGTGCTAATGGGTACACAATCCCTTTTAGGGATGATAAAAATGTTCTACAATTGAATTACAGTAAGAGCTGCAGAGCTCTGAGATATATTTTACAATAGTGAATTTTTACTCTATAAGGGCCAACTGTATGTCAATCACATTTCAATAAAACTGTTAAAGACACACTAGGAAAAATGTGAAATTTTTATGCAAGGCTAATTTTCCTTAGACAATGTGTTAACAGTCCAAAATTTAAAAAAAATGGGTAAAAGATAGGAACAGGGCTGGGGTTGTGGCTTAGCGGTAGAGGGCTTGCCTAGCACGTGCAAGGCCCTGGGTTCCATCCTCAGCACCACATAAAAATAAATAAATAAAGGTATTGTGTCCAACTACAACTAAAAAATAAATATTAAAAAAAGATAGGAACAAAAAATACATGAAAATATCCTTAAGTCACAGGTATAGAATTCTAAAACTGGGGCTAAGGTTGCGGCTCAGAGGTAGTGTGGAGAGCCATTCTCACGCGTGACTGGGTGACTCCCGGTTTGGGTCTGAGGCTTCTGGCTGTGTCGGAACTTTCCGGGCCGTCTCCTGATGAGAGAACCCGTCCGTGTGGGGATGTGACTGACCACTGACCCCGGGGGCCCAATCACTGACCCTGACCTTGGAGTGCGGCCCCCCCCCAACCTTCATTGGATGGAATTCTCCCCTGAATTTCTTGTTCCCCAATAAAAGGCTACTCCCTGGTGTGCTCGCTCGCTCTCTCTCCTGCTAGCCCTGAGTAATCCTTGCTGCCCTACGGGTGGTTCGAGGTTGGAGCCAGAGAGGGGAGCCGTCTCGGACCTGGTCATAGAAAAAGGTAACTGAGTCTATGTGTTTTATTTCGATCTCTGCTAGCTAACTTTTATGCCAAGAACCTCATTAATGAAACCAATGCGCAGGCCGCATGGTGGAAGGTAGAGCATTCGGCTAGCATGCATGAGGCACTGAGTTTGATCCTCAGTACCACATAAAATAAAGATATTGTGTCTACCTATAACTAAAAAATAAATATTAAGAAAATTATAAAACCACATTGAAATAACTTTTATTTCCTCTAACAAATAAATAAATTATAAAGTCCCAAAGTTTGATAACATTTGGCAAGACTTCAGGGAAACAGGTACTCTCACTCATTGCTAATGGGGATGTAAATTGGAACAACTCTATGAAAAATGATTTCACATACTATCAAAAAGTTACAACTGTGCACACACTTTGATCAGGTTATTTCTACTTCTAGTAATTGTATTACATTTATACTCCCAAACATGGGAAATGACTTACAGGAAGGGTCATTTTCATAATTGTAGCTTTATTTATAAGTGGAAATAACTGAAGACAACGTAAATGTCTGTTAGGAAGAGACCAATAATAGGCAACAAGGAAGTTTTTCATATGTTAAAGGACAAAGTTATCCCTGATATATTGTTGATGCAACAATAACCAGGAGCAGCTTAACATATATATAGAGAGGGGGTGGATATTTACCTAAAAGGAGGGTAGAAAGAATACATTTGTACCATCAAAAATTGCTGAATCTACAAACAAGAAGCTAATAAGACTATGTGGCATGAAAGGTGGATTTACTATAAATGAGAGTGAGAACCATTATCCAAGTAACCAGAGGATGCTGTGGGATCACAATGGAATTTTTGAAGATAGGAGATATTCCAGTATATTTTTAGGCTGATGGGAAGCAATCCAGACATTTAGGTTATTTTCCGACTTTTGCTATATTATTGTACCCCCCATACCCATACTGCTGGGGACCAAACCTGGGGTCTCACACATACTATGCAGGTGCTCTAACCACTGAGAAACACACCTAAATTCCTCTGTTGTATCTATCGCTTATATGTTTCCTATCATTAGATAAAACATTCCTTGAAAGCAAAGACCATTACTTTTCATTTCCATTTCTTGCTCCTAGCTTGGTATTGACATAAAGTAGGTGTTCAGCACATGTCGGTGGAATAGCATTGTTGAGGACTCTCTCCATGGCTGTCCACCATCCTAACGAATCCAGAACACCTCAGCATCAGGTTCAGGCTTTCATTCCCTCCCTGCAGCAAGGTCAATGTGGGTTGAAATCCTCAGAAGCTGCATAATTTAAACCAGGCAAATGTAGAGGTGAAAGGGAAGGAAGGCACTGCCAACAGAGACAGCATGAGCAAAGTCACGGCACTGAGGCAATGACAATGATGATGGCAGTGGTAGTAGTAGTGATAATGAAGATAATTCATATTCATTGAGAGTCTCCTATGTACTAGGAACTTTTTCACTTTTTTCAGGTATTGGTTCATTGATCCCTGACAAGAGTTCTATGAAGAAGGTATCGTCTTCATTTACCAATGGAGATGATAAGGCACAAAGAAAGAAATAAGTTGACCAAGATCACATAACAGTTAAGAAATAAAAATACATGGAGCCTGTTGCAGTGGCTCACACTTGTAATCCCAGTGGCTCCGGAGGCTGAGACAGGAGGATCACAATTTCAAAGCTAGCCCCAGCAAACTCAGTGAGTCCCTGTCTCTAAATAAAATACAAAATAGGGCTGCGGATGTGGCTCAGTGGCCAAGTGCCCCTGAGTTCAAGCCCTGTTATGCACCCCCCCCCCCAAAAAAAATACATGGGGCAGAAGATTGTCATGATATAGTGACTTGAGATGATAAAAAAAATTTCATTCTTGCACTTCCCTGTCATCCCTTCCTCCTGCCCACTACCAAATCTTCAATAAATATATGCCAGATCTTGTTTACCACAACCCTGCAAAAACATCCCTTAGTCTCTGATCCAAGGTTAAAAAATCCATTGTAACTGTTGCTCCTGGAGATAGCTGCAGAAATAAGCCAAGAGTTTTCCTAGCTTCATTTCTTTAACTTCCGTTTCCAAAACAGTGTGGCATGTTTTAAAATGTTTCTTCCTTACAAGTAGAAATTGTCCTTAAAACTTAGTTTTTTGTCTGTGTAAAATGATTTTTTCTTCCTGTTTCCTTGACTTGGGCCAGAAAGGAAACAGCTTTCTGAAACTCAAATTCATTTCTTCCCTTAGTACTTGTCTTCCTTTCTGTATTTCTACCTCTCCTTGAAGCACTGATTGCTTTTAAGACTATTCTAGGGCTGGGGTTGTGGCTCAGTGGCAGAGCACTTACCTAGCATGTATGAAGCACTGGGTTCGATTCTCAGCACCACATATCAATTAAATAAACAAATAAAGGTCCATCAACAACTAAAAAAAAATTTTTTTAAAAAGACTATTTTAACAACACGATTTAATACAGAAAAGTGTTTTGTTTAGTCAAGATCCTGTGACTAAGAGACTTTGCCCTTAGGCCCTCTTATGGGCTGAATTATGTCCCCCCAAGAATTTACATGGGGAAGTTCTAACCCTCAGTACCCCAGTTTGCCCCTGTATTTGGAGATGAGGTCTTTTGTTTTTTTAAGATTTTTTTCTAGTTGTTGATAGACCTTTATTTTATTTTTTTATATGCAGTGCTGAGAATCGAACACAGTCCCTCACACATGTCAGACAAGTGCACTACCGCTGAGCCACAACCCCAGCCCCTGGAGATGAGGTCTTTAAAGAGGTAATTAAGTTAAAATGAGGGGGCAGGGTGTAGCTTAATGATAGAGTGCACACATGAGGCCCCTAATTCATTCCCCAACACCATGTACACACAAACAGAAGTTAAAATGAGGCCATGGGAAAAATAAATAAATAAAACGAGGCCATGGGGTGGGCTTAATGTCCTTATTTTATTTTATTATTTAAATATTTTTTTTTTAGGTGTAATTGGACACAATGCCTTTATTTTATTCACTTTTTTTTTATGTGGTGCTGAGGATTGAACCCAGGGCCTCTCACGTGCTAGGCGAGTGCCTACCACTTAACCCCAGCCCCAGCCCCTGGTGTCCTTACTTTAAATAAAAAAGGAGGTTAGGATGCACACAGAATAAGAACCATAAACAAAAAGACACAGAGAAGATAACCACTGACAAGCTAAGAGAGGCCTCAGAAGAAACCAACCTTGCTGACATCTTAATCTTGGAATACTAGTCTTCCGAATTGTGAGAAAATAAAATTTCAGTTGTCTCACCCACCCAACCTGTGGTACATTATCATCGTAGCCCTAGAAAACTAACATAGGCTCTTGCTTATACCACCTCATTCATTGTGTCAAACACCCAACCTTGAAACCTTAAAACCAACAGTCTACTGGGTGTCTCTACTTTATCCCCTGACCCTTCAGAGTCAGTGTGTCCAAAACAAACTTTCACTGCTCTCTGTAAGCCTGCTCTTCTTTCAGGGTTCCCCACCCATATCAGTGATGGCACCTTGGTGACAAGCCAGAATCTAGTTGTCATTCTGGACCTTATCCTCTCTCCATTCCCTTTCCTATTATAAAGTGTTATCCATTCCATCTCTTAAATCTTTATTTCTTAATTTTTTGACTGAAAAATTCATATCCAAAGAAAAGTGTAAAGAACATAATGAACACTTCTGCACTATGTTGATGATTTTCTATTTATGGTTAGCTCTCCATATCACTGGAATCTACATGTCTGGATACAACTACCTTGAATATGTGAAAAACAGTGCATCTATACTGAACATGTCATTATTTATTAAATATAGTAGAACAACTATTTACATAGCATTTACATTGTATTAGATCATTAAGAGCAAACTAGAGATGATTTAAAGTATACAGGTTACATGCAAACACAATCCCACTTTGTGTAAGGAACTTGAGCATCCATGGATTTTGTTATCCACAGGGGATCCTGGAACCAGTCCCCCACATATACTGAGGGGCAACTGTATATCTTTATTTTTTCCTGAACCATTTGAAAGCAAATTGCAAACACGATATTTCATTTCTAAATACTTAAGTATGAATCCCCTAAAAATAAAGAGATTCTAAACATAACCTCAAAATCATAATTGCACCTAAAAATTAAATTTATTTTGATAATATAAACTATTATACTATTTTAATTTTTACCAATTGTCCCTAAAATGTCTTTTTTTCCTTTTTAGTTGTAGTTGGACACAATACCTTTATTTTATTATTATGTGGTGCTGAGGATTGAACCCAGCACCTCACATATGCTAGGCGACTGAGCCACAACCCTAGTGCCCCCTAAAATGTCTTTTTAAGCTTTCTTTCCCATCCTTACACTATCCATAATCTAATAAAAATTAATGTCTTTCACTGATTAAGTCCCTTTAGATATTTTAAATTTAGGACAGTCCCATCCCTTCTTTACCTTTTATGATACTAATTTTTAAGATCCAGTCAGTTTTCTTGGGTTGAGGATGTAGCTCAGTAGTATAGAGCATGTATGAGGCCTGGGTTCAATCACCTGTACTATAAAATAATTTATAATAATAATGTCAGTTGTTTTGTAGAAGAATGCATATCCTGGATTCGTTTGATGAGTTTTCTTGTATTTAGAGTCTAAATACCTGTACCTATTTGTTCTTTTGATATCAGTCATTGGTCTTTGAGATATTTATTTCTTTCCCACACAAATATTCTAGATTTTTTATTTTATTTTTTTGGTTGCCCCAGTCAACCAAATTCTCTAAAGTACTCTTATTCTTTGAGGCATGGTATTTAAAAAACAAGATTTGGGTCCTACATGTGCTTATTGTTAGGGCATAACTGCTACTAGGCCCTATCAAACAAGCTATGAACAATATAATCTTTTATTTTTTAAAATATGAATATTGACTGACATTTCTGATTCAAAAACAACACGATGGGACTTTTATAGTATTGTCTATATATTTATATACCACAGTAGAAATCCTGGGTCTAAGACAACAATTATTTGCTCTATCTTATAATATACCAAAAATTCAGAATTGTGAGACTAACACAGCTAAATTAATAAAATTACTAAGTAACATTCATGATACCCTTGCAGTTCTTTTGGTTATTACAACATATCCCCCACTAGGGAAGTATAATTAAAATATTATATTCTTGGGTGTGGGTTGTAGCTCAGTGGTAGAATGCTTGCCTAGCACATGTGAGGTACTGGGTTTGATACTCAGCACCACATAAAAATAACTAAAATAAAAGTATTGTGTCCATTTACAACTAATTTTTTTAATTTCTTAAAATTTATTTTCATCTGATTGTTGTTCCAACTTTATACACATTGTTAGACAAACTTGTTTCTTTTTATATTTACTTTTATGCTTTTATCTTTTACCTTTTTAATTTGCAAAAAAAAGTTTTACAACAATTTACACAGAAGTCATAAAAAAGGAGTACTCAGGGAAGTCTTATCTCTATCCTTATCTACTGAACTCACTAAAGGTAAATAATTTAGTTTCTTTTATCCTTCTTTTGAAACAAATACATCCCTGATTAACCCCTTTCTTTCTTTCTTTCTTAAAAAAAAGGGTAGCTTGGCTTTTTTCACTCAACAATATACCTGGGAAATAACTACATATTTATTCATAGAGACCTTCATCTTTCTTTTTGATTATGTTAGTTTATATATATTTATATATATATATTTCACTGTGTTGCCCAGGCTGGCCTTGAACTCCTGGGCTCAGGTGAGCTAACCTCCAGAGTAGCTAGGACTATAGGTGCACATTAATACACCCAGCCTGTTCTCATTTCTTACTGCAACATACCATGTTTTCTCAATCTAAGACTCAAATTCCTTTATTTTTGGTATTTTAAAAAGCAAAGCAAAGCTTAAAGCAGTGTCAAGTGAATTTCTCAACCACAAAGCAGAGAGGTAAGTTGTGACATAGTTGTTTACTGTATTGTTCTAATCGTTTGCTATTAATGCAATTAAGTTACTTGAAAGAGCAGTACCACAAGAGGTAAATTTTACATAATCTGTACTGTTATTCCTTGATGAACATATGTTCAAAATTATTAAGTTGTGATGCATTTTTAAGTAAAACGTTGTCATATATGCACAAGATTGCCTGTCACACACTACAAAGCAATTAAATATGGTACACATGGCCAAGTCTCTTGGGAGTAATGGCAATTTTCAAGACAAAGTTTGGTGTAAGCCACTTATGTATCAGAAAGTACACAGATACCAAATATCCATCAGTTAAAAACTTTCAGTAGGGCTGGGGTTGTAGCTCAGTGGTAGAGTACACACCTAGCACGTACAATCCTCAGCACCACATAATAATAAATAAATTAAATAAAGGTATTTTGTCCAACTACAAATAAAAAATAAATATTAAAAAAGCTTTCAATGGATTTGTAAATGCAGTTTTTATTTTAAAAATTCCAGTTATATTAATGAAAAGACAATACAGACAATGGAAGTGAAATCCCAGCTATTGTTTATATTCTTTAAAAGTTTTCAGATAATTCTAAAATGTATAATCAAACTACATATACAGGATTCTCACTTTCACCACTGTTATTCCACCTTGTACTATAAGTTCTAGCCACAACTAGGAAAGAAAGATAAATAAAAGCCTACAAATTGAGAAGCAAAATGTAAAACTAATTTCTATTTGTAGATGACATGATTTTATATGTAGAAAATCTCAAGCTATTAAAGCTATTAGAGCTGATTAAAAAATTCAACAAACTTTTAGGGTATAAAATTAACATGTTAAAAATCAGTTGTTTATATTGCTTAATTTTTTCAATACTGGGGATGGAACCCCACTTTACCATGCAGCTACATCCCAGCCCATTTTATTTTTTTAGGGAGGGTCTCAATAAGTAACCAATGCTGGAGAGATATCCTGTGTTCTTGGTTTGGAAGACTTAATATTTAAAGATGGCAATACTCCCCCAAATGATCTACCGATTTAATGTAATCCTCATCAAAATTCCAACTCCATGTTTGTATAAATGGACAGGCTGATCCTAAGACTCTTATAGACCTGCAGGGGATCCTGAAGAGCTATACCCACCTTGTAAAAGGACAAAGTTGAAGAACTCACACTACCTTATTTTAAAACTTACTACAAAACTAATCAGTACAACAGAAGCTGCGCATGATGGCATGTGCCTGTATTCACTGCTACTCAGGAGGCTGAGGAAGGAGTATTGCAAATTCTTTATGTTAGCCTGGGCAACATAAAGAGACCTCAAGTAAATACAATGAGAAAGAGAGAAACCAGTATGGAACTGGCATAGGATAGACATAGAGCAATGAAACAGAGCTGATAATCCAGAAATAACCCCCTACCACTATGGCAATTGATTTTCAACAAGAGTGCCAAAATCATTCAGTGAGGGAGAGTCTCTTCCACAAATGATGCTGGAATAAGTAGATATCGACATGCAAAAGAATGAAACTGGACGCCCTAACTCACACCATATTAAAAAAATTGACTCAGCTGGGTATAATGGTACATGCCTGTAGTTCATTTGGAAGTCTAAGACAGGAGGATTGCTTGAATACAGGAGTTTGAGGCAAGCCTAAGCAACATGATAAGACTCCTTATCAAAAACAAAACCAAAAGCACACTCAAAATCCATAAGGGACCTAATGTAAGAACTAAAACCATAAGATAGAGATACATTTTAATTAGATTAGAGCTGAGCATGGTGGCTTATGCCTATAATCTCAGCAAATCAGGCTCAGTAATTTAGTCAGGCCCTAAGCAATCAGTACCAAAAGAAAAAGAAA
Source organism: Marmota marmota marmota (assembly GCF_001458135.2). Classification (NCBI taxonomy): domain Eukaryota; kingdom Metazoa; phylum Chordata; class Mammalia; order Rodentia; family Sciuridae; genus Marmota; species Marmota marmota. The sequence goes on from NW_026000103.1 coordinate 1,818,228, forward strand.
AGAAATTGTAGGGATAAATTTTTATGATTATGAATTTGGCAATGTACTTTATAAGTTGACACATAAAATTATACATATTTATGGTATTATGTGATGCTTCTTAATACATGTGCACATTTTATGATGTTCAAATCAAGTAAGCATTTTATTGCCTCAAACATCATTTCTCTGTGGCGAAAGCATTCAATATCCTTTCTTCTAGCTTCTCTGAAATATATAGTACATTAGACAATGTATTATTAAATGACACCAAAGCATGATCCATAATAAAAATTAGAAAAAAAGAACATCAAAATTAAAAAACATTTGGCATCAAGAAAGCAAAAAGACAATTTAAAGAATGGGAAAAATTATTTGCACTTCATATATCTAGGGCCTAGTATAAAGAACTCTTATGATTCAATAAGACAAACACTCCAAATTTTAAAATGGGCAAAGACCCCTGTATGGTTTAGATATGAGGTGTCCTCTAGAAGCTAATGTGAGAAAATATAAGAATTTTCAGAGGTGAAATGATTTGAGTCATGTGAGGCTTAATCTTATCAGTGGTGGATTAAATGGGTGGGGTAACTGTAGACAGGTAGGGTTTGGCTGGAAGAGGTAGGTAACTAAGGGCATGCCTTTGGGGTATTTTGTTCCTGCAGAGCAGAGTTTGCTCTTCGCTGTCTGTTTGCTGTGTCCTGAGCTGCTTTCTTCCTCCACACCCTTCTACCATATTTTGGCTTACCTTGAGCCCAGAGCAGAGGAATTGGCCATTCATGGACTGAGACCTTTGAAAATGTGTGCGTCAAATAAACTTTTCCTCCTCTAAAATTGTTCTTGTCAGGTCTTTTGGTCTCAGCAGCAAAAGAGCTAACTAAAACAATTTCTTACATACTTTTGGTAGGATAGTAAATTGATAAAGCCATTATGGAAAACATGGAGGCTCCTCCAAAGGTTAAAAATAGAACTACCATTTAATCCAGTAATCACACTTCTGGGCATATATACAAAAGAAATGAAAGCCGAGTCTCAAATAGATAGTTTCACACCCAGTTTCACAACAGCATTATCCACAGTACTAACAATAGCTAGGAGGTAAATGGAAGTAACCCAAATGTCCACTGACAAATGAATTACTACACCAGAATTTATTCAGCCTTAAAAAGGAAGAAAATTCTGTCATGTGGATAAACCTTGGAGACTTCATGCTCAATGAAATGTGCTAGGCATAAAAAGACAACTATTGTTTAATTCCATTTATATGAAGTATTCAGAGTAATCATAATTGTAGACAGAAAGGAGAATGGTTACCAAGGGCTGCAAGGGAGGCAGGGACAGGGGGAGGTGTTTAAAGCATACAGTTTCCCTTTGGCAAGATGAAAATGTTCTGGAGGACTGTTCCACAACAATGTGAATATATTTAACATTACTGATGTGTACACTTATAAATGATTTAGATGATAAATTTTATGTTAAGAGCCACATGTGCACACCTGTAATCCTAATGAATGAGAAGGTTAAGGTAGGAGGATCACAAATTCCAGTCCAGCAACTTAATGATACACTGTCTCAAAAAAGGGTTGGGGGATGCAGCTCAGATGTAGAAAGCTCCTGGGTTCAATCCCCAGTACTGAAGAAAATAAAAATTTAAAAATAAATAAAGGTTTGATCTTCAGCACCACAAAAAAAGATAAAAGAAATCAAGGCATAGTCGTAGACTTTGCTCTTTGCCTTACATTAACTAAACTACTTCAATAAAAATAACTAGAGCTAAGCTGCTGCATAGCTGTACACACCTATAACCCCAGCTACTCTGGAGGCCACAAGTTTGAGGCCAGACCAAGCAATTTAGTCAGACCCTGTCTTAAAATTTAAAGGGTGGGGGTGGGGGGTGGGGGGATGAGGGGGTGGGGTGGGGTGCTAGGACCTAGTTCAGTGGTAAAGTGCCCCTGGGTTCAATTAAAAACAAAGAAACAACAAAACCTAGAGCCAAAAGGGAGAATAGTTAGAGCTTGAGTAGGCATTTTTTCAAAGAATATATACAAATGGCTAACAAACATATGAAAAAAACAACATATTAGTCATTAAGGAAATGCAAATTAAAATCACAATGAGGTATCATTATTTCACCCATTAGGATGAATATGATTAAAACAAAATATCAAGTGTTGGCCCTGAGTTAGAGAAAATAGAATCCCTCTTACATGGCTGGTGGGAATATAAAATGGTTCAGGTGTGGTGGAATACAGTTTATACAGTTTTGCAGTTCCCTCTGAGAGTTAAACACAGAATTACTATATGATCCCGCAATTTCACTCCTAAGTTATGTACCCAAAAGTACTGAAAACAGGTACACAATCATAGCAACCTAATTCACAATAGTCAAGAAGAAAACAGTCCAAATGTACATTGATGTATAAATGGATAAACTGCAGTCTATACATACAGTAGAATATTATTTAGCCACAAAAAGGACTGTGAAATTGATACATGCTACAACATGGATGAACCTCAAAAACATTAGAAGGTATGTACAAATGGTTAAATATTGTATGATTCTAGTAACAGGGAATATACAGAATAGGCAAATCCATAATCCATACAGGCAGAAAATCCACTAGTGGTTACCAGAGGCTGGTGAAAATGGTAAATGGAGAGTAACTGCTTAATGAGGTATAGAGTTTCCTTATAGGGTGAAGAAAATATTTTGGAACTAGATAGAGGTAGGGGTTGTACAACATCATAAACGTAGTAAATGCCACTGAATTTTTCACTTTAAAATGATTTTGTTGGGCTGGGGATGTGGCTCAAGTGGTAGCGTGCTCGCCTGGCATACGCGAGGCACTGGGTTTGATCCTCAGCACCACATAAAAATAAGATAAAAATATTGTGCCACCTAAAACTAAAAAATAAATATTAATAAATAAATAAATAAATAAATAATGATTTTGTCCAGGCTGGGGTTGTGCCTAGCATGCGTCAGGCACTGGGTTCAATCCCTGGCACCACATAAAAATAAAAACAAATAAAGGTATTGTGTCCATCTACAACTAAAAACAACAAAAAAAATTTTTTTAAATGATTTTGTCCACCTGGGGGTGTAACCTAGCATTTGTGAAGCCCTGCACAGCAAAAAAAAAAGTAAAAATATGAAAATTTGTCATGTCAATTTTGTCACCTCAAAACCAAAAAGATTACTTACCTAAATCGGTTTTAAAATGCACAATTTCACAAAAATTCTTTACATTAATGTCAATGACAAAATAGGATTTCATAGAATCTTTCCACTTTGAATCTGAATCAGGCCTAAACTCAAAAACTTTGTGATATGGAAGAAGACAATGTGTAATAATCTTGGAAAACAAAAATTATTTTTGTTTACTTAAAATGCAGTTTTTTGTTTTTTTTTTTTCATTGAAGAACACAGTACAGAGGTTCAATGTAATAAACAATAAATGGTATTTCCTTCAGGGAACTGATTAGAAGTGTGGGCTTCAGAGTTAAATCACCTGCGTTCCCAGCCTTATTCTCCTAGGAATGTTTCTGGAAGACTAATCAAACGTACAATATTTTTCTCTACATTCTTTCTGTACTACTGAGTTACACCATTGCTTTTTGAAGATTTACTTCATTTATTCTCCCTCTGTTGGCTCGTTCCATAATACCACATCCCATGAAACTAATGCACACCTGAGGCGGGATTATAAGCATTTAATAAATATTTACTGAGTTAGCTGCGTCTTGAGTGTATCAGAATGAAGAAAAGACATGAGTACAGAGGACAGATCATAAACAAATCGTTTATGGGGAACCGTGTTAAGTATTATAAAAGAAAATAGTTCTATACTAGAGAATAAGGGTGAGTCCTATTTCAAGTAGTGTGGTTAGGATTCTCATAAAAGGTACCTTTAATCTGAGAATCCTCCATAGCATTAGCTGGTGACAAAAGGCGAGTTTGAGACGGGAAAGTCTATGAGGTCACGGTAAGGAGTTTGACAGTATTTAAGTACAGTGGGTAAGCAAAAGCGAACACTTCCATTAGAGAAGTCAAGCAATTTTACGTTTGGAAAAGATCGCAGAGGCTGTTAAATGTTGCTCAGTGGAAGAGACTGTTTAGCTATCATGGAAGCCCTGGGTTCAACTCCCACCCCCACTCCCAAAAAAGAAAATGATCAGCGGCAGGAGAGAAAGCAGGGAAACTTCTGGAGGTATCCGACGGTTGTCTGGACTTGGGGTAATCGTGCCTGCTGATTATGCGACAGAGGGACTGGGATGTCATTCTATCATAGGAAAGAGAAGATTACAGAGCAGTTAGAGAAGCCAAGCGGATGACCCAGTGTTTCAAGGAATAACAAAGCGCTGCTTTCAGAATTTCTTGCTGTGATTCGAGGTATCAGCACAAGAGTACGCCCGGAACTGGAAACCTTCCAGTCAGAGCCCGAAAGACAACACAGTTCAAGAGGAGTCAAGTTCTGGTCCAGCCTTTGGTAGCACCAGATAAAGACTGTCAGAGGCGGAGCTGGGCCTCCGCAGTGACCCAGCTACAAAGTGCAGGCGAGAGCACAAAATTAGGCAGTGAAGGGTCTCTCACAAGAGGTTGCGCCTCATCGGACAAGCAGGCCAGCGAGTTCACCTTCCCCGCGCTGATTAACCTCGCCCCGGAAGTGCATGTTCACTTCCGCTCACTCAGGCATCTGCTAATCTCGCGAGTGCTGAAAGCGCTATGTGACCTGGGTTAAGCGGAAGCCGGGCCTCTTTTTCGTGGCGCCTTGTGGGCGATCAGCTGCTCCAAGATGAAGGTAGGTTGTTGTGGCGGGTGTTGATCTAGGCTTCGGGAACTTGGATTGAACCTTGGAACACTTCGTCAGTCCCAGCACACCAAGGTCCGGGCTCCAGGTGGAGAAGGGTGTAAGGCAGGATAACGTGTGCACTTCTTGGGCCAGAGCTCTTTGGGAAAGCGGATGGCGGACGATTACGACCGGAGTTGTGTAGTCCTGAGAGCGCCATGGTGGCGTTCCCGCGCCCAGCCGGGACAGATGCTGGCGGCGTGCTCGACCTATCCTGCTATAACTCTCTTTTACTTAAGTCGGGCTCCCTGTACGGTGGCGGTAATGACGGGAGCCTTAGGCCTCGCAGTCATTCCTCAGGGCCGCAGGGAAAACGTGCCCTGTTAGTGTTTTGCTTGGCGTGCATCATTAACATGGGGTTATGATGAGTAAAATCACCAAATATTACTGATTGAGATTGGCTTGAATGGCTTGTGATGTTATTGCCGTTGTGGGGAGTTCTGCAGTTACCTGTTTAATTTTTCCTTCTACTTTTAATCCTAGCTGAATATCTCCTTCCCAGCCACTGGCTGTCAGAAACTCATTGAAGTGGACGATGAACGCAAACTTCGTACTTTTTATGAGAAGCGTATGGCCACAGAAGTTGCTGCGGATGCTCTGGGTGAAGAATGGAAGGTAACAGTTAACTGTGGCATTGTCACGACTGTTTTAAGAGAGTAAACGCTCTGGGAATTGGTGTTTGGAATGGGGTTTGCTTTAGTTTTCTGACTTGGGTTATCACTTTGTGAAGTAGAGCTATCACCTGATGGGGTTCTGTAGTATGTAAATGAGTTTGCCAATGCACTTACTTGACAAGTTGGAAATACAGACAAAACTTTGATCAGAAGTTTAAATTGGTCTTATTGAATTACACTTCTGTAGAAAAGAGGTGTGGGTCAGTAAAGGCCATAACACTGAATTTAATAAATTTGGAATAGAAATGTTACATGTGTGGTGTTTTCCTGCAGGGTTATGTGGTCCGAATCAGTGGTGGGAATGACAAACAAGGTTTCCCCATGAAGCAGGGTGTCTTGACCCATGGCCGTGTTCGCCTACTACTGAGTAAGGGGCACTCATGTTATAGACCCAGGCGAACTGGAGAGAGAAAGCGCAAATCTGTTCGAGGTTGCATTGTGGATGCCAATCTGAGCGTTCTCAACTTGGTTATTGTAAAAAAAGGTAAGGTTTATGTTTGCTTTTTATTGAAATTGACTTAAAGCTGTTTGTCCAAATACTTTTTCATTTGCAGTATAAGGAGGTTGTTGGATTAAGATATTTCTGTTAATTTTCTCTTTGAAGGAGAGAAGGATATTCCTGGACTTACTGATACTACTGTACCTCGAAGACTGGGACCCAAAAGAGCTAGTAGAATCCGCAAACTTTTCAATCTCTCTAAGGAAGATGATGTCCGCCAATATGTTGTCAGAAAACCCTTAAACAAGGAAGGTAGGAGATATTATGCAATTTGGACTTGCTTAATTTTTAGGAATTTGTCACTGGTATTTTGCATGCATGTAGAAAGTAGAATTTGTTCCTTTGAAGTGTAAGCATTAACTGGAGTCTGATTTAAAATAACATACTTTAAATTCATTGCTTTTGGGCTTAGGAATGATGTGAAAGTTGAAAAATTATGGGATTCTGAAGGTACTCTCACCTTAACACCCATTTGATATGTTAGAGATTCTGAGGGATTTTTTTTTTTGGCCTATAGAAAAAATAGATGCTTTTTTTTTAAAATCTACTGAAATTGATTAAATTTCTGGTCCTCTGACTCCTTCTTTGAAATGTGAAGAACAATAATAAAATTGTGAAAATTAGAAAAATACTTATTCCTAAATATAAAGGAACAAGCGTTTGCAATTGGTAATTCTAAGAATACATATACATATTATATGTTGGGCAACATAGCCATCACCACTGAGGTCCACATCAGTGATACATACATAACATTATTGTTTCTTCAGTCAAAGGTATAATATTTTCATTGGATAGAATTATCCCGTTGTCTTCTTCACATCTGGAAAAAGAATAATTTGGATTTTGGTTTTCAGGATATCTGTACTTAGTGTATAGTTCCAACTATTTAGGCACCTACCCTGTGCTAGGTACTATGTTAAGTGCTGGGGATGTGGTATGAATTGACAGTCTACCTTTAGGAAGCTTATGTTGCAGAAAATGTAATTGGCAAATGTGGCACTTCTCCACGATCACACCTCTGGAAACCCAATCTGTAGAAACCGATCTAGTTGACAGACGTGTTTTTAAGATGGCACCTGTCTTTTGTGGAAGGTATAGGCTTAACTGTTTAGCAGAGCCTGAATAATTGAACGTTTACTCTAAGATCCTGAGGTGTCACTTCCACAAAGCGACTGTGAACTAAAACTACATTTGAGAAGCTTTATGTATGTTGGGGGTGGAACCCAGGGCCTTGTGCATGTTGACCATGCCTTCTAAGTTATACTCTGACTCAATAAAGTATTCTCGAGGAATTATTTCAGTCATTTGAATTTTTAGGTAAAAAACCCAGGACCAAAGCACCAAAGATTCAGCGTCTTGTTACTCCACGTGTCCTGCAACACAAGCGCCGGCGTATTGCTCTGAAGAAACAGCGTACTAAGAAGAATAAAGAAGAGGCTGCAGAATATGCCAAACTTTTGGCCAAGAGAATGAAAGTAAGTCTTAATAAGATTTGGGGGTAGGGTGAAGCAGGACTGGCTTTTTCTATATGTGTTTTTCACCTAGACAAAGTTTTAATTGTGTTTTTTTTTTTTAATTTTCTTTAGGAAGCCAAAGAAAAACGCCAGGAACAGATTGCCAAGAGACGTAGGCTGTCTTCTCTGAGAGCTTCTACTTCTAAGTCTGAGTCCAGTCAAAAATAAGAATTTTTATCAGTAACAAATAAATAAGATCAGACCTTCAAACTTTGACTTGTCATTACTGATTTGACATGACTAGAAAATGGATGGAAAAACACGTCAGAAAGGGAAGCAGTGGAAAAAGTCTGCTTACAGGAGATGCATGAAATGATGTTCTTTAAATTCAGAGACTGACATGACACTAGTTGACCAGCAAAGGTTTCTGTTTTGAAGATGAGTGGCTCAGGAAAGGATTACTGGTTCTAAGATATAACTAAAATATTACCTTTGCAGAAAGTCGTAACTTAAGGTAAATAAAAAACTACCACCATTAAGTTGTTTTGAGTAATAAGGAGTTGACTCCCAATATAAGGAACACTTGCAGGATGGCATACTGTGGCCCACTAGAGCACTGGCCTAGCATGCAGCAGGCCCTTATATCAGTCTCCTGCACCACACATGAAAGCTAAACTGGTTCGTTTCCACAGTAACTGACCTATTTAGTTCTAGTATTTATTTTTGGTAGTAGGGTTTAAATCCAGGGTCAGTTACTACTGAGCCACATTGCCAACCCTTTTTTGAGACAGGGTATCAGCTGATTAGGGCTTCACTTAGTTGAGCCTTGAACTTTGAGTTGTGCATCCTCGTCTTCCAGTGTTGCTAAAAATTAACAGATGTGTGCCACTACATCCAGGTTGGGGTAGCAGTATCTTAAGAAGGCACAAGAGGTGTATTTTCCTATAGTACAGTACATTGAATCAGCTAAGTGAATCCAATAACTCATTTCTGGTTTCCTATGACTTGCTCAAAGAATTTTAAGTTTCCTAAAAGGACAATAATGGGATAATCACAAGGTGATACTCTGTTACTAAGAGTTCTGCTGTGTTGAGAGTACCTGGTTGTGATGCATAGAACATTTAAAAAAAAAAAAAAAACAGGATATTTCTTTTTTGTGTGTGCTGGGGATTGAACCCAAGGGCATTTTACCACTGAGCTATATCTAGCCCTTTTTTTGTGTGTTTAGCCTCAGACTTCCAAGTCTGCCTCAGTTTCCTGAGTCACCTGAGATTACAGGACTGTACCATCACACCAGGCAATAACCAGCTTTCTTTAAGGAACACAAATAACCATGAAAAAACATTTGGCTCCTCTATAGTTTTCTAGGTAATTAGTTGGGTATTTCTGATTAGAATCTACAGGTATTTTGTTTAAAAAATAGTGTTAAATTTGTGTACCAAGAATTATATTAGCTACCCTATTTATGCTTATACATCAACCATGCATGTTGCTATGATCAACATAAAGATAAATCACATATCAAAACATAAGACTTGGCTAAACAACTAATTTTGAAAGATTATTTCTAGCGATCACTAGGATTAAGTTAAAGTGCTCCAAAAGTATATTTCTAAAATTTTCCATACTTCAGATATCTGATAGCTTTTTTTTTTTTCCCTGTAAATTTTTTTTTGGGGTATCAGGAATTGAGCTCAGAGATACTTAATGACTGAGCCATATCCATTTTTAGGTGCTCTTTTTGTGTAGGTGCTGAACAAAGCCTTTTAGAGATTTGGTACTAGAAACTAGTCCCTGCAGATTTAAATTGAAGGAGTTAGACTGGTTCTAAGATATAACTAAATTATGTTATAAAGCCAGATACAGCAGTGCAGACCAAGGCAGGAGGATTGCAAGTTCAAGTCCAGTAGGGGCAATTTAGCAAAACCTGGTCATAATTTAGGGAAAAAAGGGTAGGGGTTGTAGCTCAGCAGAGAGGCATGTGTGGGGCACTGGATTTGATCCTGAGCACCATGTTAAAAAAAAAAAAAAAAAAGATATTGTGTCCCTCTGCAACTAAAAAAATTTAAAAAAAAATGATGGAAGAGGTACACTGGGCATATATAACTCAGTGGAAAAGCCCACCTGAATTCAATCCCCAGTACTGTAAAATAATGTTTTTTTTTTTTTTTTAAAAAAGTTATAATTTGATCTGGTTATATATAAATGTAAAGATATCTTCAGCATACTTTAAAACATGAAGTGCACTTTGGTAATGATTTAGTTCAAACTAATAAAACAGCAAAACGATATTGGAATTCTAATGATCACAAAGATTCATACTAAACAGATTTCAAGAGCCTTAAAAACATAACAGACAAGTTAGCAAATTTAAGAATATTTTTTATTTTATTCAGCCTGTTATTTTTATATGCAAGGTAATGAAAAGATTTATTCAGTCCATAAGTGTTAAGTTGTAAGTTGCAAAAATTTACACTCGAGATAGTGCAAAAGATGCATTTTTGAAAATAATGTAGATTTACATAATGTCTGATTAGTTTTTTCACTTAGCCCTTTCATAATAAATTCAGACTAAAAGTTTTGTGTACGTCAAATTTCACCCTTAAATGGTGCAAGATGGTTAATTTTTTTAAGGTTATACCATTTTAGAAGGGAAATTCTGTGCTCTTTAGTATATGAAAGTAAATTTTTTGTGTGTATCAAATGATTTAGTCTGCATAATTATAAAAGCACACATAAAACCACTTGCTTTTTAAACTATGCAGAATTAAGGCAAACTTACTGTAATGGGCATTTTTAACAACAACAAAAAAAACATGATAAATGTCAAAGTGAGGCCATAATTTACTTAAAACTAGTGACAACAAACTCAAGCTTTAAAGTTATAAGACTTAATTTGATTCAACCTAAAAAATTATTTACAAATGCACATTTTTAATCACAGGCATATAAATCTAAATATTGTACAACAATAAAACTTTAGTGTGCAGTGCAAGTTTATCCCACAGGTTTCAAAAGGTGATCAACAGCAACAATTTACATGCCTGAACAAAGACTTCAGGACCTAAGACAATATACACTTGCATTTTCAGCATAACTCAAAACTTACAAATAGCTTCATAAGTTATGAACTTTAGTTAATTTCATTTTGACTGTTTGACTTCTAATTTTAAAGCCTTTGCAAATTAACATGGGAAGAGGATGAAGGAAGTACCTGGATATTCAACATATCCATTAAGCAAGGTAATACATAATTAAAAAGATGAAGGCATATATTAAATTTAAAGTCAGATCAGGTAATTTTGACTACAAATGAGATTAGTAGTAGTCATTTATTTAACAATGAGACCCCTTTCAGAAAACTATTGCAACATGCAATCTAAGAGTTTTAATAAATACACACTTATAATATACACATACCTACACAACCCTACACATTTACAGTCATACACAAGTAGTAGCTCTTATAATTAAGATATTTCATTTGTTCGGGGTTAGGCAAGTTTCATTTCCCATTCCCCAAACCCAACAGCTTCAAATATTAACAAATGCCTGGGATGAATGGTTTCTCGTTTCTATAAAACTACCACAAATACAGAGAAATCCAAAACAGTTCCAGCAGAAGCAGAGAAACAGTTCAGGAGTTGAAAATCTTCAATATCAATAAACTTCAGGGCATTTAAATGAGATTTTACACTTTGATATAATTCAATATTATTTACAATTCATTGTATATTGTCCCCAAGAGTTATTTCAGTTTTCACCAATTCCTAGGATGCGGAAAAACCTTGGATATTTTCAATTTATTCTCCAGCACTATATCAAAATTCTAATGAATCTCTTTAAATGAGAGGCGCTCCAAAACATTTTCTGCACCATTCCACACTAACACTTGGTGGAGCATCAATTTTCTGTAACTTTTCAAGAACCTCTGAAGGTAGACTATTGTATGCGAGTCCATATTCATTGTCAAAAGCCTCTGAAAGACATTTTCAAAAATGTTAATTTGTTAACAAAGCAAAAATTATGCATTTTGAAATGGTACTGAGTCATATTTATGTTTAAACTACATATTTTAAGGTAGAAATCACTTAAAGGCAAGTATTTACTTTTTTTTTTTTTTTTTAAACAGCACTATTGACCCAAGACCTCATGCACACTATGCAAGTGTGATCTCTCACTAGGCTACACCCCCCAGCCCAACAATAAATTTTTTAAAAATCATTTTAGTAAATAAAATTAAGACTGAGGAATCCCTCATTAACCAACTTACCAATATCAATATTTTCTCTTCCAAGAGACACTAAGGATAAGAAGAGTATTTCTCTGTATAAACTCCTATAAAACAAATATATTTTAAAAGTGAATGGCAAATAGCATTTAAAAATATATACAGAAATACGATTTTATTTCTTAATAGTGAAAACATTAATTTCCAAATATCTAGTTATGTACCCACTCATATAAATATCCTGGCTTGGATATGCTACAGGTATATGAGATCTTTGAAGGATGCTGAGTGAAAGGTACTCTGAATTCTTTGTGTTAATATTGCAGTGTCCAGTAAGTATTTCAAACTGTGCAAGTCTTTGGGATGGGTTGTAGTTCAGTGGTACAGTGCTTATCTAACATGCACAAGGCCCTGGTTCAGTTCCTAGCACCACACACAGACCCCCACACACCCATAGGAAAAAAAAAGGGTGGGGGGAGGTAATGGACTTAAAGCTTCACTCCATACACAATTAAAAACAGCTGATTGGAGAAAAAAAATGGCTGGGCATGGTGGCACAGGTGAGTTTGAGGCCAGCCTGAGCAATTTAGCAAAATCAAAATAAAAATAGAAGGGGCTGAATATATAGTGTGGTGCTACAGAACTCCCAGATTCCATTCTCAGTACTGTAAACAAAACAAAAAACCCTACCCACAAACAAAAATGGCTTTTATTTGCTTATTATTATCTTTTATACTAGGGATTGAACCCAGAGGTGATTAACCAGTAAGCCATATCCCTAGCCCCTTTCTTATTTTTTATTTGAGACAGGGTCTCACTAAATTGCTGAAGTTGGCCTCAAACTTGTGATCCTCCTGCCTCAGACTCTCAAGTCACTGGGATTACAGGCATGTGAAACCATGCCCAGCTGATTTATTTTTTTGATGCTAGAGACTGAACCCAACACCTTGAGCATGCTAGGCAAGTGCTTTACACAGTTACATTCACAGTCCACAATTTTTAAAAAACATTTTAAGTAATATTAAAACAATTTAATTTCTAACTAAAACTTTTAAAAAACAGAGTTTTTTTCTGATATTTTGCCACTCAATAAAGTAAGAAATTAATTTTCCAAGTCAGACATGGGTCTAAAACCCTTGGACACAATGTGAAAGAAAGGTGGTATAGTCTCCTAACTATTTAATCCAATAGAAAAGGATATATCACCTAAAAATATCAAAAAATGAAACATTAAAAATAAGCTTCATGTTGGGCGCAGTAGTGCAAGCTTGAGGCTCTGGAGGCTGAGGCAGGAGGATCCTGAGTTCAAAGACAGCCTAAGCAATGATGTGGTGCTAAGCAACTGGTAAAACCCTATCTCTTAAAAAAAAAAAATACAAAATAGGAATGGGGATGTGGCTCAGTGGTGAAGTACCCCTCAGTTTGATCCCCAGTATACAAAATAAAAAATTAAAAAAAAAAAAAAGCTTCATGAAGCAATTAAAAGCAAAGATGAGGGGGAAACTAATGAACTAAACTGATTTACAAAAGGAAAAAATTAGGAGGTAATGCTAATTCTAATTTCATCTCACACAGCTTTCTTTAAAACCTTCAGAAACTATAACATGACATTTCTAGTATTAATTTCTTGCTGTAAACTACTGATGCATGAAGCAAGCTCCTCCTTAGACTGAGGAGGACATCTCTTAACAGTTGAGATTACAAGTGGATCCATCCATTTTCATGATCAAATCTTTCTCTATAACTTCTGAGATACATTGAGTAAGGAGACTTTAAGAGGACTCTGGAAACATTAGTAATACTCCATATAATTGTGTCCCCTTTCCCAAAACTTCCTCTGCAAAATTCACTTACGCTGAGATGGGAATGAGTATTGATTGAAGCACATTAGCCATCAGTAATACTTGGAAATCCGTACAGATGACATTTCAAAGGAGATACCCTGTTGGTTTTGACTGGATATTCTTATAAACTTTCTAAAGAAATGAGTGATAGAGCTAACCCTTATCCGTAAGTCTTGAATTTATATTTTTCCATCCCATGTACAAAATTGTTTTTTCCCTAAAAAAAAAAAAAAAAAAAAAAAAAAGGGNTATTTAGGCACCTACCCTGTGCTAGGTACTATGTTAAGTGCTGGGGATGTGGTTCAAGCGGTAGCGCGCTCGCCTGGCATGCGTGCGACCCGGGTTCGATCCTCAGCACCACATACAAAAACAAAGATGTTGTGGCCGCCGAATACTAAAAAATAAATATTAAAAATTCTCTCTCTCTCTCTCTTAAAAAAAAAAAAAAAAAAGGTTTTTACTTTTAACCCCTTTAGGTTCAATGAGAAAATATATGTGGGTATCACAGGGCCTAACCAAGCAGTACCTATATATATCAATGTTAATAAATTCACAGAAGTCTCTGTTGACGATCAGTAATGCTTCCGAAACACAACAGTACATTTTAGACATCAATAAGTTCCTAAAATTCAATCAATTCTATCAGAAATTTTTATTATGTATTTGTGCTCAATTATGAATATATATATTCAGGTAGCACTTATCAAAACAATCAGATATCTGGCAATAAGCATTTCTTTTACAACTCAAGGTATTTTTAAAAATAAGGCATATTTTTTAAAACAGAAAATCAAGGGCACCAAGTAAAAAATTTTGGATATTACCTTTGTCTTTTCATTTCTGGCTTCATTTGCTCAGACAGCAGATTGATAGGCTTAAGAACATCATTATGCTGAATACTCTGCCTAATAGTTTCAACTAAAGTGCTTGTTGCTTGTTGTTCCTCTGACAGGAGGGATAATTTCTTTTCAGAATCTAAAAAGGACACAATAAACAAGAATAAGTTTTTCCCAATTAGTAATGAATTTTTTTCCCCCAGAATTCTGTCACTATTTGTCTACCCAGTATGAACTCCCTCTTTATTAATAACATTATGTAATTCCAAAAATAAAAATTGTACATATTATACAAATAAAATTATATATTATGGTTATTATGGCATAATTCATAATATCTTTATGTAGGAGAATAATCTTTACCTGACTAAGCCTGGTATTTTCTATTCAAAATAGCAATCTAATCTTAATATATATAACTATATATTATACTTAATATATACTTAATATATATAACTATATATATAACTATATAACATCCAGAACTATTAAGAACATTAATACAATTGGGTGCAGTGTTGCACACCTGTAATTCAGCAACCTGGGAGGCTAACACAGGAGAACAGCAAGTCCAAGACCATCCTGGGCAACTCAGTGAGACATTCTCAAAATAAAAACCAAATAGCTAGGGATATAACTCAACAGTAGAGTGTTCCTGGGTTCCATCTCTAGTACCACAAGAAAAAGAAAAAAAATTACAGATCTTATATTTCATAGATGATAAAAAGTTTTTCAGTAGTAGAAATGGAATTGAATCATATACTAATATCAAGTATATACAAATTCAAAATGTGTACTTGACCTGGAAAAGGGGAATACTTTAATGATACAGGCAATTCCAGGAATCCTACAATTTTATTTATACCCATATTAGCATAAGATGGGGATATGTATCTAATATAGCTCCTTGAACTCATTCTGAGTGCTATCATAAAGTGATACTGCATTTTTCATACAATATAGCTCTAAAATAAATTAGGTTTTTTAAAAATTTTTTTAGTTATAGGTGGACACAATGTCTTTATTTTATATTCATGTGGTGCTGAGGATCGAACCCAGTGCCTCACGCATGCTAGGCGAGCACACTACCTCTGAGCCACAATCCCAGCCCTAAAATAAATTAGTTTTTGTTGTTTTTATTGTTTTCTGTATCAGAAATTGAACCCAAGGGTGCTTAACCACTGAACTACATCCCCAGCCCTTTCTATTTTTTAATTTTGAGACAGGGTCTCTCTAAGTTGCTCAGGACCTTGCTAAGTTGCTGAAGCTGGCTTTGAACTCTGGATCCTCCTGCCTCAGCCTCTGCAGTCACGGGGATTACAGGGATATGCCACCGTTTCTGGCCCAAAATAGTAATACTTCTAAGAATTAGCACCTTTCTCTAATATGACAACAAAAGGAAATCCTGGCTGCTATGGTTTTCTATCTTAGCTCTTTTCCCACTAAGTGATGACCTTTGAATAGTTTTCATGCTATACTGTGACTTTGGAACCCAATCCAAATATAATAAGCAACACTACCATTTCCCCCATTAACTCAATATTTTAAATAACAGGTTTATTGAGAAATAATTTTTAAATCATACAATCTGATTTTTTAGTACACTCACAGAGTTATAACCATAAGAAACCACTAATCTATTTTTTTGTCTCTACAAATTTGCTTATTCTGGAAATTTCATTTCAGTGAATCATACTGTCTAGGCTCTTTTGTGACTTGTTTCTTCTATTATATTTTCAAGATTCACCCATGTTGTAGCACATATCAGTAATTTATTCTTTCTGTTGCCAAAAAATTCCATAGTATAGGGTGGGGCATGGTGGCACTTGCCTGTAATCCCACTGACTCAGAAGTTTGAGACAGCAGGATAGCAAGTTCAAGGCCAGCCTCAGCAACTTAGCAAGGCCCTAAGCACTTAGAAAGACCCTATCTCAAAATAAAAATTAAAAGGGGCTGGAGGATGTAGGTCAGTGGTAAAAACACTCCTGGATTAAATCCCCAGTCCCTCCACACCAAAAAAAAAAAAAAAGTGGGGGAGTTATTGTGTGGATATACCATACTTTATCCATTTATAAGATGAAAATTTAAGTTGTTTCCATTTGTTAGCTGTTATGAAAAATGCTACTACTAACATTTGTGTATAAGTTTTTGTGCATGGAATATGGTAACTCTGCTTACCATTTTGAAGGCTGTGAAATGTTGTCCACCATTTTTATAGCCTAATCAGTATGTATGCCAGTTCCAATTTCTCCACATCCTCACCAACTCTTGTTATTTTTTTGTGTGTGTGTTTTTATTATAGCCATCCTAGAAAGTATGAACTCATCTTTTTATGTTTTTTTGTTTTGTTTTGGGTACTGGGATTTGAACTCAGGGGCACTCAACCACTGAGCCATATCCTGAACCCTATTTCGTATTTTATGTAAAGACAGGGTAGGATGTCTCACTGAGTTGCTTAGTACCTCATTTTTGCTGAGGCTGGCTTTGAACTCATGATCCTCCTGCCTCAGCCTCCCGAGCTGCTAGGATTACAGGCATGCACCCCCACACCCGGCCTCCTGCTGAATATTTATAGTAAAGTTTTTCATTATAACAAATAATCCCACAGTAAACATTATTGTGCATTGTATTTCTATAACAGAGTTGTCTCACTAAAATTCCTGAGTAGTTAAAACACATTCACATATTAAATTTAGACAATGTTTGCCATACTGTTCTTCAGAAATAAATCATTTTAGCAGTCCATCGCCTTAACCACTCGGCCACCTCGTCCCACAATAAATCATTTTAGAATTTTAACAGTTTATCAGTGTTCTTTTCCTCAGCATTTGGGTGGAGTAGGTACTGGGGCTTGAACTCATGGGTGCTTTACCACAGAGCTTCATCTCCAGACCTTTCTATTTTGAGACAGCATCAAGCTACGCTGCTGAAGGAGGGTCTCTCTAAATTGCTGAGGTTGGGTGTAAACCTGTAACCTCCTGCCTTGGCCTCAAGTCACTGGGTATACAGGTATGCACCACTATGCTTGGCTTCCCCCCACATTTCAATCTTGACTTAGTGGCAACTTAGAACAAAGCAGCCTGCACCGGAAAAGAACATCAATCAGATGCCAGCGGAAACGCCTGTCAATCAGCCAGATCTCCTGACTAATGCCTGTCAATCAACAGGACCCCCCTGGCCAATCCTGGAGTTCAGCCAACTCCCCTGACCAACTTCAAGGGGGCAAGGGACCCTAGAAACACCTTTTCCTGTCCCAAGCCCTTCCTTTCCTGCTGTAAGCCCCATAAAAGTCCAGTCCGGTTGAGCTTCCATGCGGTTTCTCCTCAGACCCTTCCCCTGTCCCCTCTGTGGGTCTGATCGAGTTCCGCCCAGGAGTGATATCTCAATAAAGCCTGTTCAGCGGCCCTTTTAAATCTGCCTCCTTTGGCCATTGCCTGCCCTGACTGATCTGACAATAGGTACAAGTTTACACTTTTCTTTTTTTAAAAAACGTAAAGTAATATTTCACTAAAATGTAAAAACTAATGTGATTGAGCATCTTTTTATGTTTGTGTTAGGGAACAAATTGTGCCCCCACCCTTTCAAATTCATACATAGAAACCCTAACCACTAATGTTACTGTATTTGGAAATAGGGGCTTTAAAGAAATAATTAGAGCTAAATAAGGCCATAAAGAGTGGGAGATTCTTATCTAATATGACTGATTGTTAGTATTCTTACAAGAAGAGAAAGAAAAACTAGGTATGTGCCTGTGTGCATACATGCATTTACACAGAAAAAAGGCTACATGAGAGTACAGCAAGGCAGCAGCCATTGCAAGCCAAAAAGGGAGACCTCAGGAAAAATCAAACCTACTGGGAAGTCCAGCCTTGATCCTTGCTAATTTCTTGAAATTTAATTCCTGTTGTTTAAGGCATGCCAGACTATGGTGTTTTGTTATGGCGACCCAAGCACACTATTACAGTCTGAAAGCCACTTTAACTTTTCTTCCATGAAATTCCTATTAATGCCATTTTCTCCTTTAATTGGTGTATTGTTCTTTTGGGGTGGGGGGGGGCGGGTGGAGTACTGTGAATTGAACCCAGGGGCACTCAACCACCAAGTCACAAGCCCAAGTCCTTTTTATTTTTTATTTTGAGACAGGGTTTCACTAAGTTACCTACAGTCTTGATAAATTTCTGAGGTTGCCTTTGAACTTGTGTTTCCTGCTGGGATTACAGGCATGTGCTACCGTGCCCAGCTCAGTTGCATTGTTCTTAATGACTCAAAATGCTTCAAAACACAGGATGATGATCATTTAAACTTTTATAATAATATGTTCTAAATATAAAAGATGGAAAATGAAGCCAGAATCTTTTAGACTATATCTACCCATTTAAACTGAAATTATAATCCTAAACCAACACATCTAAAATACTTTTCTACTATGTAGAATTTACTCTCAAAATACCCAAAATAGTATTTAACAAACTGCCGCAGTCTGGCTGGGCACAAAATCACGAGCCACCACACAGCTTGTAGATTCAAACAGCAACTCTTTATTCCTGAACTCACACCAGCCGTCCACAATCACGTTCTGGGGAAATCCACGTTCTCTGCCCAAATCCACCTCCACTGGGCTTCTATCTCCCAAAAAATACTGTCTGAATCCCGTGAGAACTCAAGGGGAACTCAGGCAGCAGGATACGCCCTATTCCCAGCAGGAATAATCTTAAACCTGGAACCACCCTAAACCCGGATAGTCCTAAACCAGGAACGCCCTAAACTCCTAAACCGGGTTGGTCCTTGAGCAAGGTCACGTACATGCAATGTCACTGCAAAATGTCCTATTTCCACGAGTCCTTCCACTAAGCAACATGGGGTATGCTGACAAGGAAATTGTCATACCTACTTGGCTAATGGCTCCCAGCAACAAACAAGCTACCAAAAAAAAAAAAAAATTATTCCTTAACACACTTGAGCCCTGACATTGTTAAACAGGTCAGTATAATAACAAATCAATTTGAATTAATTAAATCTTTAAAAACAAAGCACAACAGTTTGTTTTCATCATCTCTTTAGTTCTATTCCTTCTCATTCTTTTTTGTTGCTAAATAATATCCTACCATATGCATGAACTGTATGACAATTTGCTTATCCATTTACCTATGAAAGGATATTTGGGTTGTATGTATTAACACTTTTATGTTTTTAGTTCTATTTTACTTACTAAAATTCCTCCAAGAGACATACAGAGGTTCTCCTGGTTCTTGATGAAGGTTGATATTATCCCATAAGAGTTGAATATAGACAAGTTTGCTATCCTGGGACAGAGATGATAAAGGAAGCTAAAAGAGATCAATAAAAAATATTAGCATCCCAAGCATAATCATTACCACTGGACCTAGTGAAACTTGATTATATATAAAGCAGATGAATTCTTTCAAAACTCTAGATCTAAAATTCTGAGCAAAAAAAAAAAAAAAAAGACATCAATTTTTATTAACATCTAATGATAAATGTCCTTGTTATTTTCTGACATATAGGTTTCTCTGTGAAGTACTGGAATGTCAACTTGGTAACTGTCACATGGTCATGTGAGAGGTTAACAACATTACAACAAATTTTAAGGTAAGACAAAGTGTAAGAGTTTCTACTATCTTATCAGCTAATTTTGCTTCAATTACTACTCAGAATAAATGAGTCAACTTAAGACTTTATAATACTTTATTTAAGATTGTGTTGTGCCTCAAATGTAGAGAGTGTTGTCTCTCAATATTCAATTTGATAAAAGAGTGCTAGGAGCTCAGTGTCTCCACTGGAACCAGGGATCTTAACACAAGCGGAAGAAGTGCTTTGGGCGTCAGGTAGCAGTTTTCATCACTTATTAGGCCTGTGACCTTACACAAATCACTTATATAACTTTTAATTATATCATCTGAAAAATAAAAATAATATGAGAGCTTTCAAATAAAGTTGTGAGAATTTCAGGTGGGAAAATGACAGTTCATCTTTGCAGCTAGATATGACCAGAAGTTCTGAACGCATGGATACATGTGGAAATATTATGAACTCCATGAACTTTAATAAAGAAGAATTACTCTTCTTCATCCATTTTTTCCCTAACCTTGGACATGGAGGTCAAGCATAGCTAAGCAAAAAGAGGATCTCAGGTTCCTAACACTGTACCATCCCTGGACCACCTATCCAAACTTTTATATTGAGAGGGAAATAAATCTTTGTTAAGCTACTGTTGCTGTATACTTTCAGTAGCTTGAAGATAAGCCTCATCCTAATATACCAATGTACTATAAGTACAAAGTTAGTACCTTACCTGTATACCTTCGTTACAGTGTTCAGATGTGAGAATAAGTCCTGGCAAGTTACTAGGAAGGTCTAAACGTCTGAAATACCAAACAAGGTTCCAGAAAATGATTGGATGTTGATTGATGAAAGAGGATGTATGAATCACCTGATCACCTTCATTTTCTAGCAAAGATTCAAGTTCCTTACGAAGCACTAGAGGACTCAAATAGGGTACAGAAACAGGGGGAGGATTGGGCCTTTTTCCTAAAGGATCCTTAAAAAGAAAATACAAAAAAGTGAATATTATCTACTTAATTCTGTATGTTTAACAATACTTTTCAGTGAGATTATATTTATCTCATTAAAATCAGATTTCAGAACCACTGCTACATGCTGTAGAACATCCTAATGAATGAAAAAAACCTTAAACAAAAGACCACTTTATCTTAATTAGTTACATTTAGATTATTACAAAAGAAAATTAAGAGTCCGTATTTTAACAGACCCTTTATTTCTTTTTATTAAAAAAGAAAAGAGCTCCTTTAAAATAGAGCTTCTCAATCATGTTAGTAAATACAATAGCTTGTATGTATGACTCATTTTTTTATTTTTAATAAGAAACATTTGCATTTCACCTATTTCATATATGCATTTCACCTATTTCATATATGCGTTTCACACACCAAAAACCGTGTGATCTAATTTTCATAACTACAACAAATGTAGTATTTTTTTAAACATCTGTCATTGGCTACTTTTAAAATTATACTTAGCTCATATTCGATTCCAACAAAAACAAGGAATTACAGAACAGTTGTACAATTCAAATGAAATAAGGAATTAAAAAAAAAATACAACCCAGACTTCAGAAGTTATACAAATATTTATGACCAAATAATTAACAAATGAGCACCTTAGTATCCAGACTCTAGTCTCTGAATAGCATTTCCCTCTAAAAGGGAACCAAGAAATGGCTGATTCTAGGTCTGGGAAAAGAAATACATGAGCATGTAACATCTTGTCATATAAGAAAGCATGGAAGTCTTAAAATCTTACAAAAAGGCTACTAGAAAGGATTAATAAGCCAAAGATGAAATAATACAAACATCAATAAAGACATAAACAGAAATAGATTTTTTGTGGGGGACGGGGGAAACTGGGGATCCAACCCAAGGGTGCTTTTACCATTGCGCTACATTCCCAGCCCTTTTTATTTTTTATTTTGAGACAGCATCTCATGACAGAGTTGCTTAACACCTCGCTAATTTGCTGAGGCTAGCCTCTAACTTGCAATCCTTCTGCCAAGCTGCTGGGATTACAGGCACACATCACCAGGCCCAGCTAAACAGCAACAGATTCAAACAAAAATGCTTTAAAAAGAAGTTCATAATAATACCCTATGTTGGGGCTGGGGTTGTGGCTCAGTGGTAGAGTGCTTGCCTAGAATGTGTGAAGCACTGGGTTTGATCCCCAGCACCACATTAACACAAACAAATAAATGAAGGTATTGTGTCATCTACAACTAAAAAATATATTTAAAAAAATAATAAAACCCTATTCTCCCAAATTAACTGATATGTTGTGGAAAACACTATAGTTCCCAATTTTCTTTTTTAAAAACTGTCTTCCCAATATACTTTGCATCTTTAGAAAACCAAACAGAAGACATTACGCAGTTTTTCTTTATAGATATATTCCATTTAATAAAGAAGAAATGACAGAATTAGACTATCACCATTTTACAGTTTCCAATGAATCAATTATCTAGGCATTAGAACATTAATAGTTACTAATGCCTCCTACTGGAGGAGAATATACAGCCATTTATGAAGTTGTCTTGCAAAATTTAACACATGAATATTAAAAACCCTGAATCTGAGAAGTTTTTAGATACTAATTTATAGATTTGCAATTAGCCAAATTAGAATTTTTGAAAACTAGTATCTAAAGGCAAATGACTTAGTTTTACCAAAAAACAAATTTCAAGGGGAAAAAAAAAGAATCTGTAGATTTAAAAAGATAAAACCCTAACAATTACAAGGCATGGAGTTTGACCTTTATGCTTCAAACCAACTCCAGGCACATAAATTTAATACTTTTGAGAAATCTGAACAAAGACAGAGTAACCTGATAATGTTATTTATTTGGGGGCAGGGGTCTTTTGGTATGATAATGGCACTGTGATAAATTTTTTTTGGTTTGGGAGTGAGATCAGGGATTGAACTCAGGGCACTCAACCACTGAGCCACATCCCCAGCCATATTTTATATTTTATTTAGAAACAGGGTCTCACTGAGTTGCTTAGGGCCTTGCTAAATTGATGAGGCTGGCTTTGAACTTGCGATCTTCCTGTCTCAGCCTCCTGAGCCACTGGGATTACAAGGCATGTGCTTTTTAAATGCCTCTTTATTTAGAGTTACATACTGAAATATTTACAATCAGAATATATGTTGTTTGAAATTTCTTTCTAAACAATCTAGGAAAGGGGAATTAAGTGAGGGCTTGCATAAAAGAAGAAAGCCTATAGGCTGAAAAGTATTGAAGCTAGGTCAAGGGAGTCATTACACTCCTCTGCTAATTTTTAATATACAGTTTAAATTTTCAGTTTTTAAAAGTTTAAAAAGTTTTTTGTTTATGGAAAACTCTTTATTTGTCACTTCATGTTATTAAAATGAGTCTACCTCTGGAAGGAGACGCATGCCTGCAAGCAGAAGGATGGCAAATTTGAAGCCAACCTGAGCATATTAGTAAGACTCTGCTCAAAAAATAAAATAAAAATGGTGGAAATATAGCTCCAGGGTAAAACAGTTGCCTATCTTGTGCTAGTCCCTGGGTTCAAAACCCAGTTACCCTACTCCCCCCCAACCACCAAAAAATAAAAGAGAGTGGAAGAAAGAGTCTTCCACACAAGAATTATGTACTATTCCAATGCATACATACAAGAAGCACATAACATGATTACATTATTACATACCACAACTTCCTGCAGACTGTTTGGAAGACTAACTGTTGAAATGCCATGAAATGGTCGTTGGGAAAAGTCAATGTTTTGCAAAGGGCCTCCAACACTGTGACTTCGAGTCAAAGGTACATTTCGCTTTGATAAACTATTAGGCACAGATGGCACTTGCACAGTTTGGACATCTCCACTGATTTTCTTTATTTCATCGCTTTAAAAAATAAAGAATAAATGCTATGTTGGTTCTGAAAAATAATGTAAATCTGGGGAGATAAGAGTATTTTTCTACAATGAGTTTTGAGTTTATTAAATATCCTAGAAAAACCAACACTGCCATTTAGGAATTAAATTCAGGCTGAAGGTATAGCTCTGTGGTAGAGCACTTGTCTCACCTGAACACTTAAAAGCCTCCCCCAAAAGAATTAAGTTCTTTTCAAACATGTTGTAAAACTAGTCAGGAAAACAGATGAAATGGATGATTGGTAAGGTTTGGGAAGAGGATATATGTCATAACTTTAAAAAACTAAATACCCATTCACTTTATTCAAATGTTATTTCATCTTTATTAAACAAAATCACCTAGAAATATATTGCATACAAACAGGTACAGTAGATTCATGGAGAGATATTTAATCTCTATCATGCCATGATCCACTTAAGGATAAAGGCCAGCTCTGAGTTACTTTTTTATTCTCAGAACTTAGCATAATGCTTACAAAACAACAGTCTCTTAAGAAATGTTTGGCTCAGATAATATTCAAGAGTAAAATTTATACTTCACATTGAAGAGAATATTCTGGAAATTGGCACTGATTACACTAACAAGAAAAATATTTTTTTCTGTTCATTTTGTAAAAGACCACTATAAAAAAAAAAAAAAAAAACTAAACTTAGATCAAAAATGTTTTACCATCAGATTCATTCATTAGATATTTAAATATTAAGTGGTACTAAAACAGGAAGATTTGGCTGGGGTTGTGGCTCAGGGGTAGAGCTCTTGCCTACTGTGTATGAGACACTGGGTTAGATCCTCAGCACCATGTAAAAATAAATAAGTAAAATAAAGGTATTGTGTCCATCTACAACTAAAATTTTTTTATTTAAAAAAACAGGAAGATTTAATTTTATTAATGTCAAAACTTGTACCTACAAGAGTCTGGATGTCTTTAAAGACAGAATTCTTACAAAGGTACTTAATTTATTATAGAGTTCGCTGCACTCTATGATACCTTGATTCAACTGCATAGCTTGTTTCTTCAGTTATGGTCTGTTTAGGTTTTGGGAAATCCACAAAGTTAATCAACTCAGGTTCTGCTGAACTGCATACAGGTCTGTGCTCCAAGGGTTCACTTGCTAGAGGAAGGCTGCCACTTTGTAAACTGTCACCAGAGGTACTTGGTTTCAAGAAAAAGCTAAATATGGAAGAGAACAACAACAACAACAAATCCTGTTTAAAAAAATCTGTGAGTCCTCAAAATTTTAACATACTTAAAATTACTATATTGTAAAGTAATCATTAATACATTAGACAATCCATAAGGGAAATACTGTCTGTTTTAAATATCCACACACACTCCTGATCTTATTCTTTCTCTCCTCCTGCCCTAAAAATTTTAAATAAAAAGTTCAGTGTAGTCCAACATAAGATTGCTTCAGTTTTTGAGAACTATTGAAGAAAACTAGGAAGAAGGAAAGCAAAATACTTTATTAATTTCCTAAGTTTAAAGAAAGAAACATTTTAATATGTTAACCTGTAATTGTTGATAGTTATACCCCCTTTTTCCCCCACTTAAAAATCTCCATTTTGGTCTCTAGTCACTTCTGCTCTATTTATTTATTTTAAACTTCTCTCTTTCATTTTCCCTTTGGGTAAAAATTGGGTAAGGTCTTATAGCTCCTCTAAAAGGACGTTAGAGAACTTTCTGAGGTAAAGATAATACTTTGTATCTTGAACACAGCTTGGTTTGCAGAAATGTATTTGCTTTACAAATGGCATGTTTATTAATATTTGTTGTACATTTTATTGTATGTAATACTGACTAGTAATTAATGATATGTATACTGAAGTCTTTAGAGAAAGTCTATGAGAGTGATAAAGATATGGAGGGTTGGATGATAAAGCAAGTACAGTAAAATATAAATTGGAGAATTCAAGAGTAGACATTGGATATTCAATGAAAATAAAGAAATCTTTAGCTAGCAGTGTAGGTCAGTGGTAGAGAACATGCTTAGCATGCTCAATGCCCTGGATTCAATCGCTAGCACTCTCCATCCTCTCCAAAAATCTTTAAACTTTGCTGTAAGCTTGAAATTTTCCACAATGACATACTGGGGTGGGAAAAAAAATAGTGTTTCAGTATACCCTAATGACAAAATATTTATAAAAAAATTCTGGTTACAATAGCTTAAAAAAACACAATTAAACAAAAACCTACAAGGCACATGGAAAATACTTTAAAAGTCCTAAAGAAGATCTGAAAAATATGGAGAGATATACTATGTTCATAAATAATTAATAATAAAAGAAACATTTTCACCAAATTAATCTATAAATCTAATGTGATCTAATGCAAATAGAGTAATAAAAAATAGAGTGTTGGGGAGGAAATGTACAACTAGAGTACAGTATATATGGCAACTTGATATATGATAAAAGTGACACCATGTATCAGTGAGGAAAGGATAGGTTACTTAGTAGATGATACTAAGATAACTGGCTTGTTATATGGAAAAAAATAAAAGTCGGATTTCTACCATCACCCATGAAAGTGGAATCTAGATCATCTTAAGAGCCAAATATAACATTTAGCCTAGCATGCACAAGGCTCAGCACTGAAAAGAAAAGATATTCCAGGAGAAAATGAGAGTGAACAACTCTCAAAACAAGACCACAAAAGCACAACTCATGAGGTTGGAAAATTACTAATTTCTTCCAAGGAAAGAATATCAAAAACATTCAATGAACTGGGATGTACAAGGCCCTGGGTTTAATCCCCAGCACCCCACCCCACCCCACCCCCCCAAAAAAAAACAACCTCAAATTAGCAGGAAATCAATTCTATTCACCATAGCTTCAAAATGAAAACAAAAACAAAGTAGAAATAAATCTGACCAGGGAAGTGAAAACTATAGAATACTGTAGAAAGAACTGAAAATGACACAAGTAAAAGGACCTCCCATGTTCATGGATAGGCAGAATTAATGTTGTTAAAATGATTCAATGCAATCTCCACCACAATACCAATGACATTTATCACAGAACTAGAAAATAAACAATTCTAAAATTAATTTGGAAGAATAAAAGACAGAGAAGAGCCAAAGCAACTCTAACTAAAAAAAGCAATTCTGGAGAGATCATAATATTTGACTTCAAATTATACTACAGACCTGTAATCCCAGCAGCTTGGGAGGCCGAGGCAGGAGGATCACAAGTTCAAAGCCAGCCTCAGAAACTTAATAAGCCCCTAAGCAACTCAGCAAAACCTTTCTCTATAAAATATAAAAAAGGAATGGGGATATGGCTCAGTGGTAAGTGCCTTGGGGTTCAAGTCCCAGCACCAAAAAAAAGAAAAGAAAAATTAAAAAGAAATGTTATACTACAGAGCTACTGAAACAAACAAAAAACTGCATGGTACTGGCATAAAAACACACACAGAGCAATGGAACAGACTAAAAGCACAAAGACTGGGAGTTGAAACAAGAGGATTACAAGGTTAAGGCCAACCTGAGCACTTTAGCTAGACCCTGTCTCAAAATAAAAAAGGGCTAGGAATGTAGCTTAGTGATGAGTGTGCCGAGTTCAATCTCCATACCACAAAAACAAAACAAAAATCTCCAGAGAGACACTCATCTTTGATAAAGAGGGCAAAAATAGTCATTGGAAAAAGGATAGCCAATGGTAATGAGAAATCTGGTTTTCCACATGTAGATGAATAGGACTAGATCCTTATCTCTTTCACTTTGCACAAAAGTCAACTCAAAATAGATCAAAGATCTAGGAATTAGAATAGAATCTAAGCAGCTCCTAGAAAAAAACAAGGTCAACATTACAACATGTAGGCACAGGCAATGACTTCCTTAATAAGACTCCTAAATCTCAGGAAAAAATACCAAGAATTAATAATGGGAAGGCATCAAATTAAGTTTCTGAACAGCAAAAGAAAAAATTAAGAGTATGAAGAGAGAACCCACAGAATGACAGTAAATCTTTGCTACCTACTCTAACACAGGATAAATATCCAGAATAAAGAACTCAAACATCTTACACCCCCCAGCCCCGCCACCCACACAAACACAGATAACCCAATTTTTTAAAAATGGGAAAATGAGCTAAATGGACCCTTCTCAAAAGAAGAAATACAGCCAGATGTGGTGGCACACACCTATAATTCCAACAGCTCAGGAGGCCTAGGCAGGAGGATTACAAATTCAAAGCCAGCCTCAGCAACTTAGTGAGGTCCTAAGCAACTTGGCAAGACCTTGTCTCAAAACATAAAAGGAGTAGATGATGTGGCTCAGTGGTAAAGAGCTCCTGGGTTCAATCCCTGACATAAATAAATAAATAAATGAATAAACAAACAAACAAATAAATGCATGCTGGAGAGGATGTGAGGTAAAGGGAACATCAACATACTATAATGATATATGCATACCTATGTTCACAGCAGCACAACTCACAATTGCCAAATTAAGGAACAGGCCTAGGTATCCATCAAAGGATGAATGGATAAAGAAAATATGGCACATATACAATGGAGTTTCAGCCATAAACAAGAATGAAATTGTCATTTGCAGGAAAATAGATGGAACTTGAGAACATTATGTTAAGCAAAATAAGCCAAACTCAAAAAGTCAAGGGTCATATATTTTCTCTCATATGTAGAATCTAGAGAGGAAGATGTGTGGGGGTAGTGGTGAGACATGTGTATGGAGGTGAGGATCTTCCTTCAAACAGAAAGATGACCAGCAGAGTAGAAAAAAGGTACTGGGAGAGGAAGAAAAGGAGGAGATACTAGGAAACAATATTGACCAAATTATACTGTTACATTTTGTGCATGCGGAATATGTAACAATGAATCTTACTATTATATATAATTACAATACAGCAATTAAACATCAACAAAAAAAATTCAGTGGAAAAAAATGGGCAGGAAATATAAACAGGCAATTCATAGAAAACGTTGGAATAACTAACTAGTAATGAAAAGACTCAAACTTACTTGTATTCAGAGAAATTGAAACAAAAACAGTAACACTTTTTACTCCTTAGAATATGAAAATTAGAAAAATGCTAATACCAACTGCTGGTAAGTTTTTATAGAAATGAGAATTCTTGGGCACTGTTGATAACAATTTTTTTGTATGTACTGAAATGACATACAAAAATAACCCAGTAACTTCACTTCTAAGATAAGTTTTCTGAGGAGAAAATACTTCACAAGCTAAAAGAAGATATATATTTTGCAGTATACTGCATCACTGCAGTAATAATTGCAGTAATAAAGAACTGAAAGTAACTCAAATGTTCTACAATAGGATAATGCAAAAGCCAGCATTAGCTTCCTACAAGATGAAAGGAATAAATTAAATATATACACAGTATTTCTGAAAGATTGAAAAGAAACTGAGATTTTCAGCATTATTCTAATTACATATATTAAAAATTGATAATAATACAAAACAACCTATATATGTTATACGGATATATATTCAAGGATATATCACATACAGAAGAGTTGGTATCTTTGTTGGATAAAGGAATGAGTGGAAATGGAGAAAAGAGAATAAATAAGAGGGCCTTGTCCAAAAAAATCAGGATAGTGCATTAAGAATTAAGAGTATGATCCAGGCATGGTGGCACACGCCTGTAATCCCAGCAGCTCAGAAGCAGAAATGGGAAGATCAGAAGTTTAAAGCCAGCCTCAGCAACTTAGTGAGGCCTTAAACAACTTAGTGAGACCCTGTCTCTAAATAAAATATTAAAAAGGGCTAGGGGTGTAGCTCAGTGGTTAAGTGCCCTTGGGTTCAATCCCTGATACCAAAAAGAATAAAAAAGTTTTAAAAAATGTATTAAGAGTATGATTTGATTTGACCTCATGCCTGAAACTATATAAGAAAAAAATAAAGAGAAATCATCTCCAGAATTGAAGATAAAAAAAAAATACACAACTTTGAAAGTGCATGTATAGCATGTGCAAGTGAAGCCCTGGGTTTAATTCTTAATGATCAAGAAAAAAACAAAAACAAAAATAACTACTAAAGGCACACAATAATATAAAGTTGACCTGCTCCATAAGACAAATAAAATATTAACTATAATTAGTCAGGTCACCATACAGTTAGCAAACTCTCAATTACATAATGACTGGTTACAGACCAGCTAGTCTCCTTTCGGTTGACTAGAAGTTGCTCTTTTCACTGTAGCAGAAAGTGACAAGTTAATAGCTGAAAACATAATTAGAGTCACCAAGGCAGAAGGTCTGAAATAAGGCCTAACACTAGAGTTTTGAATTATCTATAAAGAAAGTTTAGTTCTAAGAATGAACTACTACTGATAACCACATATTAAATAAAATGGAAATGTAATCTCCTACATTACTACTACTTTCTCCTCAAATACTAAAGGTGAAGGACAGAAGGGAAAGGCAAGCCTGAAGCATACTGTAAATGATTCATTCTTGCCCCAGGAGTAGTACATTTAATGGGACACTTACCTCTTGAGGGAGCTTTTACAATACTAACCTTGCAGAGCCTCTCAAGTCTTTAAATTCTATATTGAGAAGAGGCAAGAAGTTGCTTTTACAGAATGGACATGTTGTATTCAAATTTGAATCATCTGCTGTCCATCCAGCCATAATTTCTTCATCATAAACCAAAGCTCCACAAGTTCTACATTGTGAACAACTTGACATCAAAACCTAATAGGAAAATAAGAACACTCAGAATCTCTAAATGAAAATGAACCTTAATAGGCCATTCTCTAGAATAAACAGAATTTTAGTTATTTTACTAAGCAAATTTGGAATAGTTCTATTATGTTACAATTAAAACTACCAGTATGTTGCCTTACTTACATATAAAACATCAAATGAATTCATCAAAATGACTTATTAGTCTGTCCATAGGATCTCATAGAAACCTGTTAAATGCTATTCTTAAATAAAAATGTTAACAGCACTTTATTATGGGCAGAATATAGTACTTGTACCTCCATTGCACAATTCTGATAGATGCTAGACATGCTGGTATTTTGGGATGAACCATGGTCTGATTTTTCAAAGTCCTGCCCCTTTATGCCTCTTGGAAATGAAACTTCACCTAGACAGGAATAAGCATCAGAACACATTAAGTAGGAGAATGTCCTTATGTCTTGGAAAAATGTGTTTAGGGGGAAAATATCATGAAATCTGCAATTCATTTTCAAATTGCTTAATATAAAAAGTGCGTGTGTGTGTGTGTGTGTGTGTGTGTAGAGAAAGAGAGAGAGGGAGGGAGAGAGAGAAACTTAATAAAAGTTAATTAAATCTGAGGACATAATTGCCCTCATAAGAATTACAGAATTAGGGGCTGGGGTTGTGGCTCAGTGGTAGAGCGCTTGCCTGGCATGTGTGAGGCACTGGTTCGATCCCCAGCACCACATAAACAAATTAAATAAACAAAATAAAGGTATTGTGTCCATCTACAACTAAAACAAAATTTTAAAAAAAGAATTACAGAATTAGAAGAATTTGAAATTCTCTCAAATTCTTAGGACATTTGGAATTTTTTCATAATAAAAAGAAAAAAAGCAGGTCACTTTTTTTTAAAAGTAACAGAGCTAAGAAATTTCAATGATAGAGCCCAAGATCTTTAAAATCTGGTTCAAACACTGAATTACCCAGAGAGCTAGATAAAAATGTACACCCCAAGGCCCTGCCCCACAAATTCCATCTTAGAAGTTTTAGGCTAAAATTTGTTAGATGATTCTGATGCATTATAAAATTCAGAAACTGGGCTGGGGATGTGGCTCAAATGGTAGCGCGCTCGCCTGGCATGCGTGCGGCCCGGGTTCGATCCTCAGCACCACATACAAAGAAAGATGTTGTGTCCGCCTAAAACTAAAATAAATAAATAAATAAATATTTAAAAAAAAAATAAAAATAAAAAAATAAAATTCAGAAACTAATGATATAATGCACAAATACATACAACTAAAATCAAAACAAGTGACTATAATACTTGTAGGTAATACAAAATAAAACTAACAATAAGGTGTGGCTACTACTAAAAAAATCTATCAGATAATCTCAACAAATGAGGTTTTGGGAGGGGAGGGTTATGAGCATTTAAACTGAAAAAGACAGGGCTGGGAAAAGAGCTCACAGGAAGAACACTTGCCTAGCATACATGAGGTCCTGACTTCAATCCCCAGTATATAAAAATAAATGATAAATAAACAAATAAACAAAAGAGACTAAATGAAGAAAGGAAAATCCTTCCCCATACCTGTTGAATAATGCAGTTTTCCAATATCTCCACTGCTGCTGCTACTGCCAAGGCTTGTGTTGCTTTGGGTAAGTTCACTAGGGACCAACCCTGAGATACTTGTGTTAGGAGATACATTTTCCCCCAAAATATGGTCTTCCAAGCCAGCTGGGAAGCTGTAATCTCTATTAATTTCCTCCTTTAATTGAAAAGAATAAAATCCCACATGCATAAACAATATCTTCTCCAATGGGAATATACTCACTCCACTATTATCAGAATTAAACTCCATAGCTTAAAACAAATCATTCATATATATGTACATGAATGTATGTATGTGTATATATGTGTATGTGCATGCATGTGTGTGTGTGCGCGCACGCCAGGGATTGAACCCAAGGGTGCTTAACCACTGAACCACATCCCCAGCCCTTTTTAAAACTTTGTATTTAGAGCCTCCCAGTGGCTAGGATTACAGGCATGCACTACTGTGCCCAGATCCTATTTTTTTCAAAACCATGAATTCTTCTGTTATTTGAGACTTCCCTTCCATACTCTAAAAATATTCAAGAAGTGATCTGCAATATTTAATCCATGTTGCACCACAGGTGAGTTTGGGGTCTAGTGTCTCTCAATATAAAATAAAGCAATGTTAAGAGGTCACTGTCTCCAATAGAATCAGGGATGCCAGTACAGTTAGGGAAGGGGTTTTAGAGTCAGCAAGCTTATCACCTTGGCTCTTTATCACTTATTGGGTCTATGACCTCACAGAAGTTAATTTTCTAACTTTTATTTATTATATCATCTGAAAATGTGGATAATATGAGACCTTTCCAAACAAGGTTGCTCTAAGAATTTCAGCTGGGAATCTGTTTAGCATAACAAACAATAATTTTAGAAACAAATAACATAATCTAGTTCGTAATTACCATAAGTGATTGAAACTTTAGTTGCATAGAAATCATCTCAATAATAAGTTCCAATTTATTTATTTAGGTATTTTTCTTTAAAAAGGCAAGATTTGTATTGTCTTTGATATAAAACCATGTAAATTATTATTATTATTATTTTTAGTACTAGGGATTGATCCCAAGGGCCACTCAACCACTCCTGAGTCACTGGAATAATAGCATGCACCATCCAACCAGCGACTCTTTAAATACATTGCCATTCAATGTCTTTTCCTAAAATATAGCTTCAAAAGTAAGAACATGGGCTCTAGAGTCAATATCTATGACTTCAAGTCTTTGTTCTGCCACTTACTAGTTCTAAAGTAAGAACATGGGCTCTAGAGTCAATATCTATGACTTCAAGTCTTTGTTCTGCCACTTACTAGTTGTATGATCTTCAGACATTAAACTTATAACTCATCTATAAAATAAAAATACTACTACTACATAGGGTTGTTATGAAAATTAAATAAATATATATGTTTATATATATATCCATATACAAAAATAAATGTACGGCTTATAACAGTACCTAGAACACACTGTGACAATTATAATAATAGCAAATATTTACAAATAATTGTCAAATTGAGACAGGAGGATCATGAGTTCAAAGCCAGCTTCAGCAAAAGCAAGGCACTAAGCATAAGCAACTCAGTGAGACCCTGTCTTCAAATAAAATATAAAATAGGGCTGGGGATGTGGCTTAGTACCTGAGTTCAATCCCAGGTACACCTCTGCCTCAAAACAACAACAACAACAACAAAAAACCTGTCATTTCTACTGAAGTACTCTAATACCACATAAAGTTGTGAAAACAAAGGTAAAACTTTAATTACCTTTTTCCCATAAAATAAGCCAAATGCCCCCACTTCCACTTTTATAAAACAAACAAACAAAAAAACTAATGATTAATTCTACTTACAATGATTTTTAAAAGTCTTAATAATTTTGTCATGTAGTATGAACTCTATAGTTTAAATGGAAGAGACTTCATACACACACACACACACACACACACGCAGGCAAATGTTGTTTTAAAAATAAAGTGCTGCTGGGTGCAGTGGCACACATCTGAAATATCAGCTATTAGGAAGGATGGAAAATTCAAGACCAGTCTGGGCAACTTATCAAGACCCTGTCTCAAAATAAAATAAAAAGGGCTGGGGATACAGTTTAGTAGTAGAATGCCCCTGGGTTCAAGTCCCAGTACTGAAATAAATAAGTAAGCAAAATAAAATAGAAGTCCTATGCAAATATAACATGACATTGTTATTAATTTCAAATATCATTAGTGCTTTCAAAGAACTAAACAATGTTTTAGGTTAGAATGACTAACGGAATTAAAAAGTGATCCTGATACTCTTTTTTACATTATGAATTTCCTACATAAATATTCAAGTTATTTTAAGAAAGAAATAGAATATGTACAAACTTTTAAAATATGAAAAAACAAAATTACTAGAAATCTTTAAATTGTACTACACATACACAAAGATACTACAAACCTCCTCATATCAGAGTACACATGTAAAACTTTCTTACCTCGTCATCTGAGTAGTTGTAGGCAGATGCTACAGCCACCCACATCTTACTGGCTACTGTTGCTGCTTGTTTCATACCAGATTTTAGGACATCTATCTTGGGCCCTGAGAGTAGATTATCCAGCTTTAGCCCTGACAAAGAATTTACTACAGAACCCAATGAGCCATGTGGTGAAGAACGAACCAATGCAGATAAAGGTGAACGATCTTTGTAAGTCCGATAGGGAGTGTGCTGCTTGAAACGTCCAGTAAAAGTTTTAGACCTGGACACTGCAGGAGAACTCTTCTCACTTTTAGGATTTTCCTGGGCTGGTGGGCTATTATCTAATGGTAGGCTTGATCTTCTCTCTAAAGGGTGCATAAATGTAGTAGTAGTGCCAGATTCTCCGCTTTCCTCTCGGTGCAATTCCATACTAGAAGATTTACTACCCAGGGGACTTTTTAAGTTCATGTAGCTCTCAATTTCATCAGCCAGATTACGTGCAATAACTGGAGAAAACATTTTATCTTCAGAATCAGGAGGCTTTTCTTCTATAGATTCAGTGGCTAAAAGAGACAAAGGATCTAGTCCAGTTTCAACATCCTCCCTTTCAACAGCTTTAGCAACACCATATACACTACTTCTCTTATTCATCAGATCTTTGGATTCTGCTTTCAAGTCTCTTGACTGATTACTGTTACTATCATGTTGTTGACTATCATATGTCATCTTTGTTGTACTGGTTTCAGCTATATTATCATCAACCACAGGCTCTATGAGCTCTATGAGCTCTTGGCTTTCCTCAAGCATCTCTAGGACAGCAGATGATCTGTGCTCAGAATCCCAACTACTTTCAGAGACACGGGTCCTAGTATCAGCTAGGTGACAGCTAACATTCTCGAAACTATGAGTTCTTGCCATATGAAGTGGAGAAGACTTAGGACATGTCAATGCTGCTGTAAGAATCTTGGCATCTGCTCCCATCATGATAGCCATTTCATTTGAATTCAAATCCAAACTGCTTTTCTTAAGTAGCATTCCTGCTCGACTTTCAGAACTAAAACTACAACTCCTCTCTGGAAAATGCTTTTGTCTTTTTTCTCCTCTATCACCATTCTTCTTGAGATTAGAAACTTCACCAAAGACTGCATCTTCAACTAGATCTTGTGTAGAAAATAGAACATTTGATGTACTACCTGAAAGGGAGAGTAGAGTATTAAAAATAAATCCTTATTTTCCGATATAACATATATAAATGTTTATTGCTTTTCCGATTATTGAAAGTAATATTCCCAGTAAAGGTTAGAAAAGATTAACAAAAGATTCAGAAAATTTAGAAGGCATACAGAAAAAAATACCCTCAAAAAAACCTACTCAACCCTGTCTTCAGAAATAACATTTTAACGTACAACCTACATTTTAATTCAAATCCAAACTGCTCTTCTTATGTAGCATTCCCACTCAACTTTCAGAACTAAAACAATTCCTCTCTGCAGAATGCTTTTGTCCTTTTTCTTCTCTATCACCATTCTTCCTGGGATTAGAAAATTTACCAAAGACTGAACCTTAAACTGAATCTAGTATGTATGTATGTGTGTGTGTGTGTGTATGTGTGTCATGTGAGGATATAAGAAGTTGACAGTGTAACTGGAAGAGGGTCCTCAAAAGAATCCACTATGCTGATACCCTTACCTTGGACATTAAAACCTCCTGAGCTGTAAGGAATTTCTGTTGTTTATAATGTACCCAATCATATAGTATTCTCTTATAGCTGCTCCAACTAACTAGAACACCACCCATTCATATTTAGGATTCTCAATTTTTAAAAAAAAAAAAAAAGTTAAAAGAGCACATTATAGGGATACTGCCACATCAATGATCATAGCAACACAATTCACAATAGCTAGACTCTGGAATCAACCTAGATGCCCTTCAATAGATGAATGGATAAAAAAAATGTGGCATTTATACACAATGGAGTATTATGCAGCACTAAAAAAGGACAAAATCATGGAATTTGCAGGGAAATGGATGGCATTAGAGCAGATTATGCTAAGTGAAGCTAGCCAATCCTTAAAAAACAAATGCCAAATGTCTTCTTTGATATAAGGAGAGCAACTAAGAACAGAGCAGGGAGGAAGAGCATGAGGAAAAGACTAACATTAAACAGAGACGAGTGGTGGGAGGGAAAGGGAGAGAGAAGGGAAACTGTATGGAAATGGAAGGAGACCCTCATTGTTACACATAATTACATATAAGAGATGGTGAGGGGAAAGGGGGAAAAAAAACAAGGGAGAGAAATGAACAACAGCTGATGGGGTAGAGAGGGAAGAGGGGAGGGAAGGGGAGGGGGGATAGTAGGGGATAGGAAAGGTAGCAGAATACAACAGTCACTAATATGGCATTATGGAAAAATGTGGATGTGTAACCAATGTGATTCTGCAACTTGTATTTGGGGTAAAAATGGGAGTTCATAACCCACTTGAATCAAATGTATGAAAGATGATATGTCATGAGTTATGTAATGTTTTGAACAACCAATAAAAAAAAAAAGTACAACGAAGCCAGGAACAAGTGGCACACATCTATAATCCTAGCTTCTTGGGAGGCAGAAGAAGGAAAATAAAAAGTCTGAGGCCAGCCTAAGTAATTCAGTGAGACCCTATCTCAAAATAAAATATAAAAAGGGTTGGGGATGTAGCTCAGTGGTAAAGTGCCCCTGTACTTCAAAATAAATAAATAAATAAATACCATGATGATCTGGAAGCTTTGAGGAAAAAAAAAGATGTCTTTGATTTAATCCTTTTTAATCTTCCAAAATGGTTTCAGGGTTCTTTTTAATCTTTCAGATTAGTACTAATTGGTAATAATAATCCTATCAGTTAATCAGAGTTAATAATAAGCATTTAGAGATATTTTTGAAGCTTTTAGGGAAATTAAACCAACCTATTTTATAATTCCAAAATGTATACCCAATTTGAAAACTACTTCCAATATATAAAAAACAGATCTCTGCAAATACTACAGGCTATCTTATTTCTAGGAATTTAGTGGCACATTTATTTTCAAATTTTAAATGAACTGGACTGTCTATACTATCAAAGCCCCATTACCATCTCT
Source organism: Marmota marmota marmota (assembly GCF_001458135.2). Lineage (NCBI taxonomy): Eukaryota > Metazoa > Chordata > Mammalia > Rodentia > Sciuridae > Marmota > Marmota marmota. Next base: position 1,855,899 of record NW_026000103.1, read on the forward strand.
TTCTCTCTCTCTCTCTCTCTCTCTCTCTAGTATCAGGGATTGAATGCACACTAGGCAAGTATTCTACCACCGAACTATATCTCCAGGTATTTTATTTTGAAACAGTCTTGCTAAGTTACCCAGGCTGACCTAGAACTTATATAATAATCTCGTCTCAGCCTTTTGAGTAACTGGAACTACAGTTACCTACCTATATCCTACCTTCCTTTCTTTTGTGTTTATGTAGGGTGTGGGGTGGAGGTGAAAGGTTGAACCCAAAGATGCTTTACACTGGGTTACATCCCTAACACTTTTATTTTAAATTTTATTTTGAGATAGGATCTTACTAGGTTGCCTAGGCTGGCTCTGAACTTTCAAACTGAACCTCCTGACTCAGTCTCCTTCATGACTGGCATTACAGGCAGCACCACTACACTTGGCTCCCCTTTTTTAAAGAAATAAATCTTCCTAGATCACGATGTAATACAAAAATAAGATGGGTATAGCAGGAAGAAAAAAACACCAGAAGCCAGACTACTTTCAGTTCAATATCCTGAAAGAAGATAAAAACCTGTTGAAGGAAACCTCTATTCTCCTTTTTCATGCTCTCTTGTTATCAACAAGGCTAGGAAAATGTGATCTGTAGTGTTGGTTTTGTGTGTGTGTGTGTGTGTGTGCATTTATATGCAGATAACTATTTTCCCCAAAAGCTTTTAGCACTCTCTCTTAAACACTACTGCCCACCAAACAAACAAACAACAACAATAAAAACCCATAATCATTTATACTTGGCATCCCGGTATATGCAAAAAGAAAACCCTTTTAGTACTCCTACACCAATTTAAAAGACTGAATAAATTAATTTCTCTAAAGTTAATTGTAAATTATCTATTGTATAACTTTAGAGAAGTGAATTGTAGCTACCACTAGGAAAGGGTAAAGGGCACCAGTCAATTTGTCCTTTTAAACCATATACTTAAGCCAAGTGCAGTGGCACACACCTGTAATCCCAGCTACTCAGGAGGCTAAGTCTGGAGGATCACAAATTCAAAGCTAGCTTGGACAATTTAGTGAGAACTTGTCTAAAAAAACAAAACAACAAAAACAAGGCTGGGAATGTAGCTTAGTGGTAAAGCGCTTGCCTTTAGTGGTAAAGCTAGCATGAGTGAGGCCCTGGGTTCCCCAACACTGCCCGCCCCCACCACAAAATCGTACATTTTTTTAGAACTCAAGCGATGTGAATCCTTTTTCCATTTCCCTTTCAGAAGTGATAAGAATTACCCTGCCATACATAAACCTCCTGGGATTTCATCACATCACTGCCTCTGTTGTTAGTGAGTACAAGAGGCCCTACTGTACATGGTCTACAATGAGAAAGAACAACCAAACTGAGACCAAACAAGAAAGGCATTCCAAATAACATATATATTAAATATAGATCTTTTAAAAATTTAAATATGTCTCCCTTCGTATCCATGGAAGACTGGTTCCATGAATGGCCACCCCTCACAATACTAAAATACCTGGGTGTTCATGTCCCTTATATAAAATGACATAGTACTTGCACGTAACTTAAACACATCCTCCCAGTATACTTTAAATCATCTCTGAATTACTTCAAATACCTAACGAAGATGCAATTATTTTCTGATATTTTCAAACCCTAGATTGGTTAGATGGAGAACATATGGACAGGTATGGCTACTGTTCTTTTTTTTG
>NW_026000103.1:1857892-1902585 GCF_001458135.2 Marmota marmota marmota
ATTGGGGACCAAACTCAGGGCCTCATTCATGTTAGGCAAGCACTCGTACCATGAGTTACAGCCCCAATCCTTCTTTTCTTTCTTTCCTGCTCCCTGTCTTCCTATTTTACTGTGTTGGCAGGGTTTCACTAAGTTGCTAATAAGACTAGCTTCAAACTTGAAATCCTTCTGCCTCAGCCTCCCAGGTAATTGGGATTACAAGTATGCACTACCATGCCCAGTCCAACTGTACTTTTAAATAACAATATTTTAATATTTTCTTCAGACTGTTTATATGATTTGGGCTCATTTCTGGCTCTTTAGTATGTTCATTATAATTAAGTTGACAATTTAAAATCATCAAAGACATATATATCTGTAGAATATATTCTAAACATTTAATAACCAATATAAGTAACTTACCAGTGCTACTTTTTCTGTTGTTGACATCAAATATACCAGATGAAACTTTCACAATACTGCTGCCCCATGAAGGAGGTTCATTAGGACTCTGAGACTCTGGACTAGGTTGTGAATGTTTTGCCACAATAGCAGACACATCACACACCTCTGAAAATAAGTATTTGGCTGTTATCATTCCTAATATTGCTCATACTGAACAGAAACCTCATAGAGATTACGTGTACGTATATATTTTTTCATCAAGTAGGGGTAAATATATAACTGTTTTATTACTGGTTTACTGTATCTAGCTAACATTAGATTATAAATGTCACTAGCACTGACTGAAATAAATGTTTTATTTTAGCATTCAATAATCCTATACTGAGTGTTCCTGAGTGAATCAATTTAAGCCTCTGGTCTTTAATTCTGTTTCTCATTACTTGGTAAATATGAGAGGGACTTGCTTCTGGGTAACTCAGGAGAATAAAACAAGACGCATTATCAAAGAAAGTATAATTTTGTATAAGAGAACAGAAGGAACATCCTGTTACCATAAACCAAAATGTTCCTCTGTGGTCTCACAAAATGTTTACAACAAATCATTTCTACCTCAATGAGTCCTGTAAAAACCAATACAACCATGAGGACTATTTTTGCTGTATTAATGAAAAACATTCACATAGCTACTTGAAGGACTTCTGGTGGAAAAGCCTTTTAAAATAAGTAGAACACTAGAATACAAGTTTGATGAGTCAAATTTAGTTCTGATTTTGACACAAAGTAGCCAAGTAACTTTGACAAATGAAAACCTTAGTGGGTTGCACTTTCCTAAAACATTAACGGTAACATACAGACTCTCTAAAAGGTCTGTTAAATTTCAAACCTCAGAGACTATAATAATAATATATAGTATTATCTTATTATTAAGTAATACATACTTGTTAAGTATTATACTTAATAGTACATAATATCTTGTTAGCTAGACCTTACATTCCTGAAAATGATCACCAAAAATTATTAAATAAAATAAAAAGGGCTAGGGTTGTGGCTCAGTGGTAGAGCACCTGCCTAGCATGTGTGAGGCTGGGTTCAATCCTCAGCACCACATAAAAAGGAATAAATAAAATAAAGGTATTGCATACATCTATTTAACTAAAAAAATTTTAAATATAAACATCTAATTAATATAGGTATATTTCCTAAATAAAGTTTATAAATATCAGTACTTAACCTTCTACTTGCACGTTCATTTTAGTTACCAACTCTGGTGCTATATGTTCTTCAGGCACATGAATTTCTGCTTCGTCCTTTATAAGTTCATCCTTAGACCCATAGCCTTGGTCAGACTGACCACCTGTTACAAAGAATGCAAGCTTATAAATGTTTTTGTATACTTATAACCCATTTATAAAATATCAAAAGAAAATTCCACTGGTCTAGACAACTAAAAGAAAAGGAAGAAAACTGACAAGGCACACAGAACATTTTTTAAAACAATGACAGGAAGCAAATTAACAACAGAAACAAGAATGTCAGAATCTGAAAAATCATTCCGTATTTGAAAGTAATGAACCTTAATCTCTTCACCTGGAAATTAGAGATTTGGACAAGATGTTTTAAAAAGTCTCTTGGAGGGTGTCCATAGAATGTTTCTTTTTTGTAAGAAAGAGAAAAGAATGAAACACATATTATACCTGCTACCTTTTGCAAAAAGAAAAGTAAGAATGATAAATCAGGAAAAAATAAAAATGGTTACCTACAAGGGGTGGGGGAAAAATAGAAAGGGAAAAAATAAACAGGAAGAAACTTCTTTACATAAGGTTTATTATACTGTTTTTGGAGATGTAATATATTTGTATATATTCAAAATAAGTAAATCAAAATGGGGAGTAGACTTTAAAATTGAATGCCAGCAGAAACAAGTGAAAGCATTTGTACTTCATATGAAATAACCACACTGAATGAGTCAAAGAAGACTAATTTAACTTTTTTGGGGGGAGGGATGGGTACCAGGGATTGAACTCCAGGGCACTTAACCACTGAGCCACATCCCCAGCCCTATTCTGTGTTTTATTTAGAGACAGGGTCTCACTAAAGTTGTGTAGAACCTTGCTGTTGCTGAGGCTGGCTTTGAACTTGCAATCCTCCTGCCTTAGCCTCCTGAGCTGCTGGGATTACAGCTGTGCACCACCATACCCTGCTTTAAGTTAACTTTTAAACACATTATTTTGAGTATGTACCCTAAACCCTGGAGTAATAATCAAATAAAACACAGCTTAAGTTTGTTTTTCACAGGGGATGAGTGTGATAATTCTGAAATTATTTTACATATACTGTAGAATTGAATCAATGAGTAAATGTGATAATGTTTGGAAGATAAGATTTTTACTATGGAATAAGGCAGATTTTTTTTTTTAAATGGACTGAAAGAAGGTAAAGAACAATCTTATGAAATTCATTTAGAATTAAGGTATTTCCAAAGTGTACACACACACACACTTTCTAACTCTGTTTGTTAAAAGCATAGAAGCAATATTACCCTGGAGACAGTGGGCATAACCCAGGCTCAGATCCTGGCTTCCAAAATCTATTCCTCATTAAAATGAACCTGGGATCCTTGAAGAAATGGCTGATTCCAAAGTTAAATCAGGGAGGGTACAAACATGAGCTTGGAACCCTTTTTTTTTTTTGGACCAGAAAAGCTCAAAAACCATGTTGGGAACATGTCTAAAGGACACAGGAACAGTTAGAGACTATAATCCACTGAGTAAAATAGGAATCCATAAGTCCATACTGATAATAAAAAAGAAAAAACAGAGAAGGGAAATTGTTCTGTATACTATGTGTCATCTTGTAAATGTGGAAGTAGTGACATCACACTTTGTAACCACTGTACTAAAGATTTTTGTCTTAGGCAAGCATCATCAATTGATGCTAACCTTAAAACTGAGCTAAGAAAGAAGATATTATCACATAGCTTATTATCTGCAAGAGGTAAAATATTAACCATAGTCGGACATGATGGCACATGTCTATAATTGTAGTACCTCAGGAGGCTGAGGCAGGAGAATCACAAGTTTGAGGCCTGACTTGGCAACTTAGTGAGACCCTGTCTCAAAAAATGGCTGAGGGCTAGGCACAACAGCATATGTCTGTAATCCCAGCGGTTCAGGAGGCGGAGGCAGGAGGATTTCAAGTTCAAAGCCAGCCTCAGCAATTTAATGAGGCACTAAGAAACTCAGTGAGACCTTGTCTCTAAATAAAATACAAAATAAGGGCTGGGGATGTGGCTCGGTGATCAAGTGCCCCTGAGTTCAATCCCCAATACTAAGAGAAAAAAATCTTGTTTATACTACTCAAACTGATCTACTAATTGAAGGCAGCCACTATAAAAAGCTCATCTGACTTTTTGGCCAAAATTGACAAATTCTGAAATTCACATAGAAATACACAGGACCCATAACAGCCAAAAACAATCCTGAAGATAAAAATGACAAAACAAAACTGAAAGACTTACTTTTCCCAATTTCAAAACTTAATACAAAGCTATGGTGATTAAGATAGTGTGGTAATAGGGNAATCCCCAATACACCCCTACCCCCCCACCCCCCAAAAAATGGCTGGGGATATATCCCAGTGGTAAAAGTACCCTTGATGTAGGTAATATTTGCCTCTGGGATGCAATAATCTGATAAGGTTACATCACTTTTTTAGTACAGATACCCTGGATGCATAACATACCCTAGTAACAAGGAAGTATCAGACAAACCCAAGTTAAAGAACATTCTACAAAATAACCAAAAAGAATTCTTCAAAAAGGTGAAGGTCAGCCAGGCATAGTGGTACATGCCTGTAATTTCAGTTACTTGGGAGGCTGCAGGAGGAGCCTCAGGAAATCAATGAGACCCTGTCTCAAAATAAAAAATAAAAAGTATCTGGCAGTATAGCTCAGTGGTGGTAAAGTGACCCTGGGTTCAATCTCCAGTACTGGGGGTGGGAGTAGGGGAAGATTGAAGTCATAATAGATAAAGAAAGCATGAGAAACTGCCAGGTTAAAGGAGACTAAAGAGAGGGATTTAAAGTACCACAAAGGACATTAGGAACAATTGACAAAATCAGAATATAAAGTATATAAACTTTTCAATTAGCAATAATCGCACCTTGGATAAACCTCATTGACTACTATACTGCTACTGCACAAAACTAAGTATATAAACTTTTCTATAAATTTAAAAATTATTTCAAAATAGAGTTTCTGAAGTCTGTTTTGGCTTTAAAGTTCTATAATTTAAAACTGAAACTAAGTCCAGTTACTGAAGAAATCAGTTATGAAGATATCAATGAAAGAGACATAAAATATGCAGTACCTTCCATTTCCTACAACATATTACTATACAACCACTCAGACTTGGATTTGCCATATAACAAAAGAATTAAACTTCTCTAAATACTACTATTTAGAATGGCTAACAACTTCAGTTGTTTTTTGTTTCTTGGGTTTTTTGGCACTGGGGATTGAACTCAGGGGCACTCAACCGCTGAGCCACATCCCCAGCCCTGTTTTGCACTTTTTAATTAGAGACAGGGTCTCACTGAGTTGTTTAGTACCTCGCTGTTGCTGGGGCTGGCTTTGAACTTGCAATCCTCCTGCCTCAATCTCCTGAGCCTCTGGGATTACAGGCATGTGCCACCACACCTGCTTTTCAGTTGTATTTTTATTGTCCCCCTCAGAATATCCAGTATAGCAACCTAGTGCCACGAAAAAGGCAAAAGACTGAGAATAGGGTAAATTGATTAAACCCAGATATGGCTCTAGGATCTAAATTCACTACCGGGTACCAAGTAATAAGATTCCAAAAGATAATCCTTAATGAAATGAACAACTTAAGTATCTGGGCTGGAAGACACCAAAAATATCCAATGGCATCACCAGAAGCCTTACAGAAGAAACACATGATCACTGCAAATTCAGTATCTAGGATTCAGTCATTAGAAATGCAGCTAAATTGACCAAGGTGGCACACGCCTATAATCCCAGAGACTCAGGAGGCTGAAACAGGAATATCTCAAGTTCAAAGCCAGACTCAGTCATTTATCGAGGCTCTAAACAATTTAGTGAGACCCTATCTCAAAATGAAAACTATAAATAGGGTTGGGGATATGGCTCAGTGGTGAAGAGCCCCTGGGTTCAATCTTTGATACAAAAAAAAAAAAAAAGAAATATATGAAAAAGGCATCAAAGGTTCTTCCCAAAATATTGGAATCTTTATACCAATTACCTGGAATTATTAGGAGACTATTTTCTGTTAGAAAACTAAATTACCTTTATAATGAGATAAGCTTAAAAATAAGGAGGATTAAGAGGGGGGTATCTTTCATTGTTATTATCATTCATGGTAAGCTGTTTTATTTACCAAAAAATTATTTGCTTGATTTTTTTTCATTTGTTTTTAAACACACAAAGCCCATTTCTTCCAAAGTATTAGGAAAAAATACAATGGAAATAAAATAAGTTGGCAAAAATTTTTAAAGTCTCATAAAAATTCCTACTTGTTAATTTACAAACAGGATTGAAAACTAATAAAGTTAATTATAAACAAGATTGCACCTATAACCTACGTTGAAAAAAATTAAAAGTAGTTATTAGACAAAAATGCAGCAATCTAGTTTTGGAAAGCATAACCAGCTCAACAACTAGAACAATGAATTAATTAATGCCCATAACAGTATTCAACACAATGATGCTATAAACCAACCTCAAAGTAAAAATTACAGCAAAGTACAACATATTTTAAAATAAGATAAATAAAAATAAGTCAGTTTTGCAAGCTGACCATAAATGTTAGTTGGATATTTTCAGGAGAGTCTAAATATGATTACCCTTATCTTAAGGAGAAAAGCCAAGAAATCGAAAATGGTTTTCCACTTGTAATAAAACTTAAAATACAACAAAATGTCTTTTCCCCCACCCTTGTTTGTCAGCAAAATTTAACCTAATAAATGGGAAATTACCTGAAGTGGTTAACATTCAAGGGCAGAATTAACGCACACGTGTATCCATAGCTTCACGTCATAAAAGTCTGTCTGCACCCACACCATGACAGCCAAGGACAAATGCAGCACCAAGAAACAGCACAGAGCAAAAAGCAGAGCAACAAAGAGCAGAGAAAAGGAAACTTCAGTCATTGAGACAAGTTTATCAGATGAAGCACAGGAATTAGACTCAGAATTGTTTCTAAAGGAAGGCTTGAGATAATAACCACCACCACAACAACAAAAAAAAACAACACAAAAAGAAGGATGTGCAACACACACATATCTGCCCAAAGTGCTACTTTGATTACACTTATTTGTAATTTCAGAGGACTGAGGTAATACCCAGAACTATGTACATAAGTAGGTTCTCAGATTTCTTAAAAATGTCCTTTAAAATAAACAAAATATGTTATCTCATGGCATGTGACTTATTTTTTTTTCCTTCTTTAACATTCATAATCTCAAAGTTCTAAGATATATTTTCCATTTAATGAAAGTAAAAAAAGATTTGCCAGTTGTGTCACTAACAGTCAAGTTCATTAGCTCACAATGCCTAACATATCATGCACTTTCACAATTTAATAATGAACAAATACAAAGAAAGACAATCCTAGAGCACTGTGCACAGCACTCCAAAGTTAATTTTATACTATAGGAAATAGAAGTGCAGAAGTGAAATTTCTTTTCTTATATACTACTTCAAAAGTGTTCATATTGCACAAACTTAAAAGAGGGCAAAACTTTTTGAAAAAGACAATATGATACTAAGTGAAGGGTTAGTAAAATACAGATTCTAGTACCTGTGCTAGAGTGATTATCAATGGAATCAAGCCTGATTAAATCTCTGACGAAGACCGTGTGCTCCCCATTGTTAGCATCATTAGAACTATCCACGCTACCGTGGCTCACCGTGTCCCCATCACTTCCACCTGTGGCATTCTGAGGAACTGAAGATAAGGACAATGGAATTCAATAACTCATGTACTGATAATTTCTGAAATTAAATATGAATGACCCACAGTTTATTTATAATCACAGAACACTTTCTAAATTTCTACAGGGGAAAAGGCAAAAATAATTTTGGACTAAGATAATCTGTTTTCCATTGTACATAAAAATATTAACCAGAATTTCATTTGAGTTTTCTACTTCATGTAATTAAAAATCCCTATGCCTATAAAGCTATGGTTCATAATGAAAGTATCTTTCCAATTACATATATTACCTGATATTGAGGATGCCAGGGACTTTTGAATGGTCTTTTTAAGTGGCTGCCTAAATTGTGCCAAGCCACGTACTACATTCCGTACCTTTGTCCATAAGAAAATACCACTGCGAGTACTGCTAGGCCATGGGCTCTCCAAAACTACCTAAAGGTAAAATAAAGGCAAAAATAATGGTCATTAAGGATATTTTATTTAAAAATTACATACATATACAAATGTGCATGTTTGTATACGTATAAAATTACACATGCACATGTGCATATATACATATAAAGAATTACACAAATTATGTGTATACAAACATATGAACACATCATCAACAGGTATGTGGAAAACTGCTCAACATCATTAATCAAAGAAATAAACTAAAAATATCACCTCACATGTGTTAAAATGGGTATTATAATAAAGAAGAAAGAAGTGTTAGTAAATATGTAGAGGAAAGGAAACCCTGGCATACTGTTAGAAGCAATGTTATTAGCTATTTCACATAAGACCTATGTGCATACATTTCATCTGAGTAAATAAGAGAATTACTATTATTCACCATAACTTAGCAAATTAGTACAGATTATGGAAAAGTGTGAATAGTCCTCAAAAAACTAAAATAAAACTACCATATGATTCAGTAATCCCACTACTGTATTTATATTCAAGGAAATTAAATCAATATCTCAAAAAGATCTGCACCCCCATGTTCACTGTAGCATTATTCATAAAAGCCAAAATACAGAAACAACCTAAGTGTCCATCAACAGTTAAATATGTTAAATGAAATAAAACAGATGCAGAAAGACAAAAGATACTGCAAGACATTGCATGATATCACTTAAATATGGATTCCAGAAAACAGAATAGTAGTTACAGGGATAGGGAGTGGGGACAGAGTTTAAGAAAATGTTGGTCAAAGGATATAAAATTTCAGTTAGATAGCAAAAATAAATTCAAAAAATCTATTGTACAACATGGTGGCTACAGTTAATAAGAACATATTATATTTTGAAAATTAGTAAAGAGTAGATTTTAATTGTTCTCACCACAAAAAAAATGTAAGTGAAAAAATGCATAAGTTATTAGCTTGACTGTGTCATTCTACAATGTATACATATTTCAAAACATCATTTTGTATATCATAAATATATACAATTTTCATTAGTCAATTAAAAGGGAAAATAAAAACTTATGCCCCTAAAATCTCCTGTAGGAGAAATTTTATAAATAATAAGATATAAAATTTCTTTAGTTTAATTTTATTTATTTATATAGGCACTTTACCACTGCCACATCCCAGCCCTTTTTATTTTGAAACAAAGTTTCAATGAGTTGCTTAGGGCCTCACTAAATTGCTGAGGGTGGCCTCCCAAGATACCGAGATAACAGGCATGTGCCACCACGTCCATCAACTTATCATTCTTAAGTATCATATATTGCCTGGTATCAACTCTACTTACCTTATTATAATAACCATAAGTAATGGCATTTGGTTTTATCTTAGCAGTTTTCATTTCAAATAAGACTCTCACTGCTAAAACAGGATGACCCCAAAGTCCACAAAGCTGCATTACTACTCGATAGCACACCTAACAAGAAATAACATCAAACCATTAGGAGGTAGCATGTTAGTCCATCTATGGACTTGTAGAGTTTTTTTTTTGTTTTTTTGTTTTTTGTTTTGAGTGGGGTTGGGGTTGGGGGAGGATAGCGGGGATTGAACTCAGGGGCACTCAATCACTGAACCACATCTCCAGCCCTACTTTATATTTTATTTAGAGACAGGGTCTCACTGAGTTGCTCAGTGCCTCACCATTGCTGAGGCTGGCTTTGAACTCTTAATTCTCCTGTCTCAGCCTCCCAAGCTGCTGGGATTACAGGCATGCGCCACTGTGCCCAGTAAGAGATTTTTAAAAAATAAATTTAGGGGCTGGGGATGTGGCTCAAGTGGTAGCATGCTCGTCTGGCATGCGTGCGGCCCGGGTTCGATCCTCAGCACCACATACCAACAAAGATGTTGTGTCTGCCAATAACTAACTAAATAAATAAATAAATATGTTTAAAAATAAATAAATAAATAAATAAATTTATTCAAATCTTTTCATAAAGTTATTAAGCATTATTTTATCTTTCATATGAATTTGAGCTCTTTCTTTCTCTTTCTCTCTCTCTCTCTCCCTCTCTCTCTCCCTCCGCCCTTTCTTTTTTTCTTTCTTTTTGGTACCAGGGATTGAACCCAGGGGCACTTAACCACTAAGTCACATTCCTAGCCTTTTTTGTTTTGAGACAGAGTCCTGCTAAGTTTCTTAGGGCCTCATTAAGTTGCTGAGGCTTGCTTCAAATTTGAGATCTTCCTGCCTCAGCCTTCCAAGTTGCTGGGATTACAGGCAAGTGTCACCACACCCAGCTTGATTTGAGCATCTAAGATAATTACTTTTTAAACCTATTCAATAGCATTATTAGCTATTTCACATAAGACCTATGTGCATACATCTCATCTGAGTAAATAAGAGAATGACTATTTTTCGCCATAACTTAGCAAGAAGTTATTTCTAAAATCAAATATGATTAAAATAGCTCTCTTCCCCAATCACTATGTATATACTCTATGCCAAAGGAATTAAAGACAGCAGCTCCAGGGTGCCCATTTAGGATTTGTAAAGTCATGTCTTAAAAAGAACGAGAAGAAAATTAGGTACATTCTAATAATATCAGCAAAAACTTTTCATTTTAAATTCTGATCTAGTTATAGATTTTTTGCCCCCTTTTTGGTGCTGGGGATTGAACCCAGAGGTGCTTAACCACTAAACCATATCCCCAGCCCTTTTTATTTTTACTTTTTTTATTTTGAGGCATGGTCCTGCAAAGTTGCTTAGGGCCTTGCTAAATTGTTGAAGATGGCGTTGAATTTGTGATCCTTCTGCCTCAACCTCCCACCATACCTGGCTAGGTAGTTCTTGACAGTTAATTATAACAATACTAAAAATAATTTCTAAAGGGAAAAATAGCAAAGAAAAAAGCTAAAATAAGTGCCTCCATTTACTTAACTGTTAACTAGATTATATCAGTACCTTCCTCTTACGATGATTTTGAGGCTTAAGAAAGATGCATAAAATGTCTAGCTGTCATTCACTGAATGCATTTTCTGAGCCAGCCCTATAAGTATATCAATCAATTTAACCTTCAAATCAACCTTACAAAGAAGCTAGTAACTATGATTATCATATCAGTGGTTTTCCAGGGGCAATTCTGTTCTACAGGGGACAATTGGCAATGAGACATTTTTGATTGTTATAACTTGTGAAAGAGAGAGGGGGTGATACTGGCATCTAGTGGGTAAGGGCCAGGGATGCTGCCAAACGTCATATAAAACACAGGACAGCCCCCCCCCCAAAAATAATAAATAATTATGTGGGCCAAAATGCTAACAGTATCAAAGTTGAAAAACTAGGAGCTACATTTTCAGATGAATAATCTGAAACACAAACAGATTACGTAACTCATCTTAGGACAATGGTCCTAAGAGAACCACTTGCAAAAAGCCTATGTCCTGTCTATTCCCTAAAAAAGTTATTTTAAAAATCAAATGAAATCATTATTATTTTCTATTCATCAAGGATAATCAGGCCCAAGTAGGAGGTCTTAACTTCATTCCAAAGCAGTAATTTTTAATAAATATATTTTAAAATAAATAATGAGTATTAGCTTTATGAAACAGAGTAATATTACCTTTCCTGCCTAATAAATCCTGAGCATACTTTAAAGCAACTAAAAACTAAATTTTCTTAACAGTATAAAAATAAAAATTTTCTTTTAAACATTATTAAATGTTATACTTGCCTCATCCAGTGGATCCACATCTGTTTTTCTCATCTTGATAAGTATATCATATGCCTGTTGAAGTGCTCTGACCTTAGGATGAGAAACTCTAACATAGGCTGGGAGACAAATGAACCATAAACTATAACAATGACTGAACAGACACTTGGCCCACTGTGGTGGATTTGTATAACATCTCCTTGCCAATTTATGAGCTGTTTTAATCTCCTAGAAAGAGAAAAAATAAAATATTACAGTGTTTACTAAAATCTATTAGGGTTGGGGGGCTGAGAAGGCAAAGGGAAAGAAATTTTTAATGTTAAATTTGACTCCCAAATCAAGTATTTCTTAGTTTTATTTTTATGAATGACTTCGTATTTAGTGTCATGTGGCTCCTTGAGCAATCTGCAAGTATATTTGCTTGCAAGCACATCTTCTAACAGACTAGAAATTCCTTAGAAAAAGAAAAAAAGCACTCTAAGATGCTGCTCATTTTTAATGGGAAAAGACAGAACTAAAACCATACTATTCCTTCTCTGGACTGTTAATTCTCTCCCTGACCAGTTCCCTTTAAAGTGTTGTTCTTTTGTAGTCAACAAAGTCTGAGAAATATCACAGATCTTCCTAACAGTTTGATAGCCATGCTTACTATTTCTGATTTTCATTCTGACTTAGGTAGATTAGAGATCAAAGATTTGGGAGACTATTCAGGAATCAGTAAAACCTGAACTAAGAATGTTATTCTGAAATTTTCCATGTTTTGAAGAATCTCAAAATGTTAGTATAGAGGGGCTGGGACTGAGGCTCAGTGGTAGAGTGCTTATCTTGCACATGTGAGGCACTGGGTTCAATCCTCAGCACCACATATAAATAAATAAAGATATTGTGTTCATCTACAATTAAGAAAATATTTTTTAAAAATGTTAGTGTAGAGATTAGGTATTAAAATCACTTGCTGGTAATTTATAAAATTACACACTGTGGGAAACTACAGAGCCTTCTAGATTTGCCAGGATGTCACTGCATGCCTTGCGCTAAAGATTCTTTCTGTTGGGACGTGTTCTAAATAAAAATGATACTTTTATGTTCATTTTCCTTTTGGACTGTATCTCCATGAGACTTGAAGATACAGCTGAAAATTCATGCCCTTGTTTATCTAAGGTATTAATGGTCCTTTTCAAGGTAGTTTAAAACACAAAAATCTGCTGAAGTTAAGAATTAGAAACTAAAATTACCCAATTTTAGAAAGCTGCCTTCATTAACCTGGTGACAATAAAAAATTATAATTTTTGTTTTCCCTCAGAAAATACTGAAAGAAACATCAACTTTATAAAATTAAGGAACACCTCAAAGATTTGGGAGACTATCCAGGAATTAAAACCTAAACTAAAAATGTTATTTGAAATTTTCCATGTTTTGAAAAAATCTCAAAATGTCCTGTACATAAAAAGGACATTTAATTTTAATTCATACCTAAACACAGCTTAATTCTCAGACTGAGCAGTAAAGAAAAATATCTGGATTGTCCTTTAGAATGTACTATCTGGTATATTGTACATTTATATTAGCTACTAGGGAAATGAAAATCAAAACTATATAAATAAACCATTTCATATCCACTAGATGACTATAATCAAAAACATAATAACAAGAAATAAGAAGGACACTGTGAAACTGGTACACTATTCATACACTATTGGTGGGAATGTAAAGTGGCTCTGTCACTTTGAAGAACAACCTAACACTCCATTTAAATGGTTAAACCTGAAGTTACTATATGACATAGCAATTCTACTCCCAGATACATATCCAAGAGAAACAAAAACATACATCCACACAAACACTTGTACGTAAATGTTCATAGCAGCAATATTCATGAATAGCCAAAAAGTAGGAATCACCTATGTATCCTAGAACAGGTAAATAAATGTGAAATGTCCTTAAGTGGAATATTATTCAGCAAGAAATAAAGTACTGGGGCTGGGATTGTGGCTCAGTGGTAAAGTACTTGCCTCATATGGGTGAGGCACTGAGTTCAATCCTCAGCACCATATAAAAATAAATAAAATAAAGGTATTTGTCCATCTACAATTTAAAAAAAAAAGAAAGAAAGAAATGAAGTATTGGTACATGTTATAAAATGGATGAACCGTAAAAACATTAGTAATTGAAAGAAGACAACCACAGCAGGTGAGGCAATGCATGCCTGTAATTCCAGGGACTTGGGAGGCTGAGGCAGGAGGATCCCAAGTTCGAGACCAGCCTCAGCAACTTAGTGAAACCCTATCTCAAAACGAAAAATAAAAAGGGCTGGGGATGTGGCTCAGTGGTTAAGTGCCCCTGGGTTAACCCACAGTACCTCCCACCAAAAAGAAAGAAAGAAAGAAGCCAATCACAAAGGAACACATATTGTACAATTCTATTTATATGAAATGCCTAGAATAGACAAATCTTTGGAGATTAGTGGTTGCCCAGGGAGGGAGAGGATGCAAGTTTGTTTCCTGGGGTGATGAAAATGGCCTGAAATTGTCGTGATAGCTGTACAACCCCATGTACATGCAAAACAAACAAACAAACAAAAAAACACCACTGAATTGTATGCTTAAGAATGGGTGAGTTGTATGATATGTGAGTTATATTGATAAAAAAAAAATTTAAGTATATTTAGTTCCCAAGGATTCCTTTAAAGCATAAACATGTGCATTCAAAAACTTTAGCCTCAATAATGGAAAGAGGCTTGTAACAAATCTAGTTAAATTCAGTAACAACCATAGTAGGTCTTCAAATGGTTGTCATGGGTGTTAATTGTATACTAGAAGCTGCATATCACATATACATATTTCACACTTTAAATTAACATGTATTATAAAGAATATCTGACCTGTTTAGTTCTTTTAGCCATGAGAGCTGGACTGTTTGTAATGCTATTCCCAGTAGGGTGTCTACTAAAACAAAGTTTCAACTCCTGTGGTCTGTCAAAAAGTTTAAGGTCCAGTCTTGGAAAATATTTGTAACTAAAATAAAAAACAAAAATAGAACTGCTAATTTAAAATACATAAACTCTTCATAGTATTTCAGTAGGTAAATATTTCTACACCTTCAATAGCACCCAGTATTGTCCCTTCAAATCCTTATATGAAGAAATTTTTCTTCCAAAAATATACAATCTAGCTATAAGATACATGAATTGCCTACATGGAAACTCTGGCTCTTCCCCACCCGATTAGTTATTTTTGACCAATCCCTGAAAAACAGAAATCCCTGACACCTTACTTAACAGAGGAATTAATAATTCCTTCAACAGAATCTGTTTGATAATTTATATTAAAAGTAATATTTAGTATACTTTGTAACCATTAGGTTTTTCTTCATAAGATTACTTTGCATTGGTATTTAAAAGAAAAAAATTTCACACTACTTTTATTTTAGGAATGTACTATAATTTGACAAATTCCTCCCTGTTGGACATTATTAGCTAACTTCTAAATTTCTGCCATTAAATTTTTATATTCATTACCTTTATAAACATTTTATTTAATTTCTTAGGATGAATACCCAATAGTAGTTTTCTAGGTCAATGTTTATCAAAAGATGTAAGATTATTATGATCATTGTCAAATTATTTCCAGAGATTATAACTTAACATATACACTAATTACAACATAATGTATCCTCAGTCAGGTAAATTAAAAATGCTTCTTCCTACCAATTTGGTTTTCATTTCTTATACTAGAAAAGTGGAATATATTTTCAAATTAATGATTTTGGAATTCTTCTTAGAAATTGTCTAATTTTCTTTGGCTTATTTTCTTCTAGGAAATACTGCTTTTCCCTTTTGATTTTACCTTGTGTGTAAATAATAAGAATTCTAACTTATAGAAGTTAAGCCAAAATAAAAAAGAATTCTATAACATGAAATTAAAATAGTATTTAATTAAGTCACACAATTCCAGATATATACTCTTTATTCTCATGTAGTCCTGCTGTGATTATGTATTAAGTTCATATTTGGGGAAGGTACATTTTATACTTTCCCTTATAAGAATTCCTTTAGGAATGCAGCCTAAGAAAATAACTGTATATGTCCACAAAGATATGGACAGCAAAGAATTACAAACAAGTACAAAAGAAACTAGTTAAATAAGTCATAATAACTATATACAATGTGATCATTAAAAATGATAAGGCACAAAAAATTCAATGGCTTGGAAAAGTGTTTGGACTCTTAAAGGCAAACACAGGTTACAAAGATTATGTACAAGATGAACTTGTAACATACAATGCATACACACATACACAGTTTCTAATACATGTAAGTATTAGTGCTAAAATGATGTATTATGTTTTCAATTTGATTTTATAAGTTTATTAACAACTATGTATTATTATGATTATAAAAATTTTAAAAAACAAATCCATTCTAATTTCTTAAAAGGTTCACATTCAAATCCTATTCTTCGGGTTTATTTTAACAAAGAATGACTCCAATTCTGTAAGTTTTCTCTATCTTACTAATCATACGATTTTCAAGTTATTTACATTAGCAATAGACCTCCTGAAGAAAGTGGGAACCTAACAAAAAGTTAAATTTTTTTCTTCTTCAGAACTGAAATTTTTAAAGATTATAGTTAAACATTTAGGTGAATAATGATCAACACCTGGCTTCTCTTCTAACAAGGCCATCTAATTCTTAAACTATAATACCTGCTGGCATCTCCGTATGATAATCATCTCTATTAGGTCAGTGAATTACTATTAAAAACAACAATTACAAATTACTAATATACATATCTAATAATACTGATAAGAAATTGAAATAAACTATTCAAGCAGTGCCCAAGAAGTTCTTTAAATTTCTTTTTTCTACCTGTACTTTGGTGAGAGGTCCTTTCCATCATCAGGAGGTGGCTCAGGTGGCATTATTAATACAGTATGCTCACTTTTCTGTGAATCATCTAATTCTATTAATTTGGTATCTTCTGCTAAGTCAAAATCAACCTGAAAATAATTATTTTCTCCAATTAATTTGCATATAAGCAAGATCTAATTCTGAACTTTCAACACTTAAGGAAAAAATACCTTTTCTGTTTTCTCTGTGCCTTTATCAGGAAACAACTAGAAAAGAAGAAAAGAGATTTACAGCAAAAATGTCCACTGTGGATTTAATAAATTATTATCTTAAATCCTGATTTGAACAAGAAAAAAAAATCATCTTTTTGTTCCCCCAGTATTAGGCAAATACACAATATTTTACAATATATTTTTTAGATCCTAAACTTTTTGGCTAAAGCATAATATTTGTCTTGTGGCTAGCAACATAAAAACAATCTATTTTGATTAGTTCTTTCATAACCCTTATTCACATACAAAACATAACCAAACACAAAGGAAATCTGGCCTCTCAAAAAAATAAGTTATTAATAAAGACCTACATTATCCAAGTTACCTACCTAACTGGAAAATGCTGGAATATCAATGTTATAAAGAAAGGTTCAACAGTTTTAATCATATTCCTAGAGTTACAGATCACATTGGTAGAATGGGAGAAAATTATTCAAGTGTCGTGTAAGGCATAAATCACTCAGGTCCCATAAAAATTAAAGTGTCATAGTATTCTATGTTTTATGGATATAACTTCAATTTTTATAAAACCTATAGTTAATAATCAGCCCCAAAAATCCACTTAGCAAAAGCAGAAACCCTATTAAATATTAAAAAATATATCAGGCATAATAGCACATGCCTGTAATCCCAGTGGATCGGGAGGCTGAGGAAGGAGGATCTCGAGTTCAAAGACAGCCTCAGCAATTTAGCAAGGTGCTAAGCAACTTAGCAAAATTCTGTCTATAAATAAAAATACAAAGAAGGGCTGGGAATGTGGCTTAATGTGGTTAAGTGCCCCTGAGTTTAATCCCTGGTACAAAAAAAAAAAAAAAATAGAAAACATATATATAAAGAAGTCATCACTGTTAAAAAATTACACTTCTTTAGGTTGAATAAACAAAGCTGTAAATTTTAACATACTTCCCAATATACTTCATTAGGATAAAAGAAAAATTAGCAAAAGTATTTGAAAAGGCATTAAAACAAAACAACACAGGAACATCCATTACCTATAAAACTAAATTTTTAATTTAAAAAAAAACCTAAATCATATCCTATTTATTTAAATAAAAATATGGTAACAAGACTTGAGAGTTTCAAGGAAATGTTCTAAGAACTTAATAGTTACAAATCCAAAGAGGGATTCAAAGAAAAAATTAACTATACAGTAGAAACTAGATACCACAAAAGAAAATGACTCTCAATATGAAGTCTGGAATCAATTAATCAATATTTTCCTGGAATCAATCAATCAATACTTTCCCCCTCCATCTCTCTCTCTCTCTCTCTCTCTCTCTCTCTCTCTCACACACACACACACACACACACACACACAAAAATTATTATCTTAAATCCTGATTTGAACAAGAAAAAAAATCATCTTTTTGTTCCCCAGTACTAGGCAAATACACAATATTTTACAATATATTTTTTAGATCCTAAACACACACACTGACTGTACTGTCTTCCTCAAGATACGGAGGATTAATAATAACGATGATTACACAGTGAAGCCAAACTTTTTTCTTAGGATTGGTATGTAAGACAAAATTTTACCTTCTCTATGCAGTCATCAAAAAATGCCAATCCAGTATCTTTATCACTTACAAAACTGCATTCTTCAATGAAACGAATAAAGATCTGTGTTTTGGATAAAAGGGTATAGAATTTTGTATAGGCCCGATCCCGACTTTTTATAAATCCTAAAGAAAACAAAATTGTAATTAAATTCAAATTTTAAAGTAGAACTAAAAGTTATATTAAACATTATCTTAAGCTTTTACTTATCTATATTATATTCTCTTTAACTCCACATTTATAGAACCTTCCATTTACCACATCTAGCTCTTTCTTCCAGATTCAACCACAAAACAAAACAAAACTTAAACCATTAATCTTTTCACTGAAATATGAATGCTCTCTGAGGCATCTCCAGCTCCAAAGCTCTCAAGTAGAAATTCCTCCTTGATTTTTACTCTGTGTACTCTTGAGCCAATGGTCAATATCCAAAAGCTCAATATTCTCTTTGCAATGCCACCAGATCATGTCTTATAAAAACTTATGCTGAGTTAAAAGTTCAAGCATCTGGCTAATTCACCCTTTCCCCTATTAATCACAGACATCTATTGATAAAGGAGGCTGCTGTTCCATTCAAGGAAAAAACAGGACAGTTCACTCAAAGTCTCTTCCAATTCCTACCATCATCATTCTTCTATACCCACAAGCACAAACAACACAACATTTTGATCTCTTAACTCCTTAATTTTCAACGATCCTATCATTTACCCCACCTCAAACTTTTCACTCCTATACACAGTTATACTCATTGGATTTTCTTTCCTTGCTACCATTCAGAAAAGCCCTCCTTCCTAAATTATCTCATATTTTCATGTAACTCTCAGCCCATTACAAGTAATGAGTATCCTAGCTGGGCACTATGGCGCACACCTGTAATCCCAGCAATTCAGGAGGCTAAGGCAGGAGGATTATGAGCTCAAAGCCAGCCTCGTAATGGCAAAGTGCCAACCAACTCAGTGAGACACTGTCTCAAAATAAAATACAAAACAGGGCTGGGGATGTGGCTCAGTGGTTGAGTGTCCCTTAGTTCAATCCCTGGTACCAAAAAAAAAAAAAAAAAAGAGTATCTTGCCGATCTGGTTTCCTTCTACAAAGTTAAGCTACTTCCACCAAACATTTTATCGTTTGGTGAAGATATGTGGGGTAGGGTGGGTAGAGGGTTCAATGAATCCTCCAATCTACTGTTGCTTTTACTTTCCACCTATACTCTCCTGTCTTCACTTTCCTGCCTATCCAATATTAATTCCATATCCATATCCATCATTTCAATTACTTTCTTGTCAAAGAAAGTATATGAGTTCACTGATTTTTAATATTAATTCTTAAGAATTTCAGTGAATATTTCTTGGTAGCAATATAAAATGGTAGAAAATATCTTTCACTTAAATTAAAAGCAACTGTAATTTCCATGCCACTCACCTTGTCGATCAAACAATGAATCTACAGCTGTGGCTTTATTTGAAGGAGCCTCTGTGATTGGTTTGAGATATGTTCTATATCCTTTTAAAACAGATGCCATAAATCGCAAAAATGCCTCTTGAATTTCCATCTCAAGTTGTGTCATCTTTTTTTGCCAGGAGAAATCTGCTTCAATTGGAGTCATTTCAATGGCTGAACCTTCTTGAGTTTTCCGGTGAACTGACAAAAGGAAGTAAAAACAAAACTGATATTAATGTATGTATCTATTTACATAATGGTGACTGATTAGGAAATAGTCAAAATAAAGCCTATCACTTCTTGAAATTCTTCTCTGCTAACGTAAAGAAATCAATGACAGAGGCTAACCAGAAAAGGTCAAGCAGGAGGACACAAAGAATGTGCTCAAAAGATCATGAATCAGCCAGGTAAGGTGGTGGTTGCCTGTAATCCCAGCAACACTCACAGAGGCCAACCTAAGTAACTTAGCAAAACCCTGTCTCAAAATAAAAATAAAAAGTGTTGGGGATGTAGCTCAGTGGCAAAATATTGCTGGGTTCAATCCAAGTGCTGAAAAAAAAATCATTAATTACATATTAATTTTTATTACTAAAATATTATTATGTAATGAGACTCACTTCGAATAAAATATATTCTTTCACTAAAAAAATTACTTTGGGGGCTGATCCCAACACCTGATCTCTCTCCCTAAATTCTTTACCTTCACATTTACCTGTAGATAGCTGGGAATACAGTTTCTTTAAAGTGCTAAGTAGATTTTTGCATGGCTTTTTAGGTAGCTGTTTCCAGTTCATGTTCTTCTTTTCATCTGATCTATTGAATAAGAACATAATTAATAAAATGTTATTCATAATCTGCTTTCACTAAACAAAAAATTAAAAAAAGAAAGGGGAAAGGACTTTTTACTGAAGTTATAACTGATATTGAGTAGCTGGAATAAGTGATTTTCAAGAACTTCTCTTTTCATTTCAGTCTGCTTCAGTAAAATCTGCTTACCTACCTCATTCTAACCCTCCAACAAAGATTTTTCAATGTTGTAGTTAGCAATATAATACTGAATTAAAGTCTTACTTCAAAAGTTACATTTTCGAATTATACTATTTTAAATATTGGCTCTAACTGACTTGAAATCCAAGTTACCACAAGCCTATTCTAAAATACTATGTGCCTGATGGACACAATGGTTCGTGCCTATAATCCCAGTGATTCAGGAGGCTGAGGCAAGATGATCACAAGTTCAAGGCCAGTCTCTGCAATTTAATAATGCCCTAAGCAACTTAATGAGAACTTTCTTGTCTCCAAATAAAATATAAAAAAAGGCTGGGGATATAGCTCAGTGGTAGAATGCCCTGGCTCAATCCCCAATAGCAAATGAATGAANAACCCAGGACACTTTAACACTTTGCTACATCCCCAGCCCTTTTAATGTTTTATTTTGAAACACCGTCTCACTAAATTGCTTAGGACCTCACTAAGTTGCTGATACTAGACTCGAACTTGTGATCTTTTAAAAAGTCTTCAGAGAGCAAATGCCCGTAATCCCAGCAGTTTGGGAGGCTAAGGCAGGAGGACTGCAAGTTCAGTCAGCCTCAGCAACTTAGTGAGGCCCTAAGCAACCCAGTGAGACCCTGTCTCAAAATAAAAAATAAAAAGGGCTAGGGATGTGGCTCAGTGGTTAAGCACCCGCAAGATCAGTTTTTGGTACCAAAACAAATAAAAGTCTTCAGAGGGAAGGAGACAGTCTGAGTTCCATCAAGTAGGGTATTAGAATTGAGATCTTCAAATAAAACTGGGGCCCTTATAAGGTTGGCTCAACTTAGATTTCTATTGGGAGAAGAGGGATCTCCCCCTGAGAATCCAATAATATAGGCCTGCCAACCTTTAGGCAAAGGCTGAGGTGTTACATTATCAGCATGTTCCAAGAAATTAACTTCAAGTATTCTCTGATCATTAATGCAATCAGCACAGAATCAAACACATCCTCCCAGGAAGGACACCTGACTAATGAAAGAATTAACACTTCTATGTAAAAATATATATTTTAACATCTCTCAAAAAGGAGAATGTTTTAAAACTGATAGCAGGTCAAATTTAACCCTGATCAATTTCTTTCATTTTATGAACTTCTAATATTTTAGTGCCTTTAACCTCCCCAAATTAAAAAGTGTTGTTACTATTCAGATAATCATCAATTTGTAACCTGATCCTAACATTTACCATCTCTGTGTGGCTTTGTACAACTCACTTAACTGTTAATTTTCTTATCTGCAAAATGAGGATGATAATGTACCAACATTCAAGGGCTATTATGAGATAATAAACTGCATTTCATCTAATCTAAGGGACCATGAATTGAAAAATTCACCAATAAGAGTGAAAGGTTGGCCGGGTGTGGCACACACCTATAATCCCAGTGGCTAGGGAGGCTGAGACAGGAGGATCATGAGTTCAAAGCCAGCCTCAGCAACACAGAGTTACCCTAAGTAACTCTGCAAGACCCTGTCTCCAAATAAAATACAAAAAAGGGCTGAGAATATAGTCAGTGGTTAAGGACCCATGGGTTCAAATTCCCAGTACCCCTCCCCCCAAAAAAAAGAAAAGAAAAAAAAAAGTGAAAGGATGTTGCCAATTAAAGTTTATTCAAAAGTGGGGAAGGGAGGATATAGTTCAATGGTTAGAGTGTTGCCTAGGATAACACACTGTGTTCAATCCTCAACACTGCAATAAACAGGCCTACTTAAGTTTACTGCTTGAATGAAGGGCAAATATTAAACTTTAAGCTTAAACATCCATATTAAAATATTTAGGGAGAGCTGGGATGAAGATTGGTCATAGATTGTGAGGTTAGCATAAGCAAGACCTTGAGTTCATTCCTCAGCACCAAACACACTCATTAAATAAAAAATAAATAAAAACTAAGGGAAATAAATACATAACATATAACAATAAAATATACACTACATTTACAAAATTCAGCACCCTTTTAAGATAAAACACTAAAGAAACTAGGGATAGTAGGAACCTACCTCAACATTATAAAGGCTATGGATAACAAACCCAAAGCCAATAACATAATGAATGGGGAAAAACTGAAAGCATTTCCTTTAAAATCTGGAACAAGACAAGGATATCCACTGTCACCACTCCTATTTAATATAGTACTAGAAATTCTAGCCAGAACAATTAGGCAAGAGAAATAAAAGGGATAAAAAAACAGAAAAGGAAGAAGTCAAATTATCACCATTTGCAGATGATAAGATTCTATACTTAGCTGATTGAAAATGTTCCACCAAAAGACTGCTAGAGTTAATAAACTACTTTAGCAAAATAACAGGTTCCAAAATAAAAATTTAAAAAATCAACAGCTTTCCTATATAACAATGAATCTGTTAAGAGAGAAATCAGAAAAACAATTCTATTTACAAAACAAATAAAATATCTAGGGAATAAATCTAACCAAGGAGATGAAAGACCTTTACAAGGAAAATATGGAACACTAAAGAAAGAAATTGAAGAATACTGAAGACTTCCCATGTTTGTGAAAAGGCAAAATTAATATTGTTAAAATGGCCACACTACTAAAAACAATGTACAGATTCAATGCAATACCCACCAAAATACCAGACATTCTTCATAGATCTAGAAAAAACAGTTCTAAAAGTCACTTGGAAGAATAAAAGACTCAGAATAGCCAAAGCAATTCTAAGCCAAATAAGCAATGGTGGAGGCATCACAATATGTGACTTCAAATTATATTATAGAGCTATAATAACAAAAACTGCATAGCACAAATAGATCAATGGTACAGAATAGAAGATACAGAGATAAACCAATACATTTACTGTCATCTGATTTTTTTTTTTTTTTTTTTGGTGGGGGAGGATGGGTACTAGGGATTGAACCCAGTGGTGCTTAACTACTAAGCAACATCCCAGCCCTTTTCATTTATTTTTTTATTTATTTTGCTTTATTTTATTTTACTTTGAGACAGGGTCTCACTAGGTTGTTTAGAGCCTCACTAGGTTGCTGAGGCTGGTTTGGAAGTTGTGATCCTCCTTCCTCGGCCTCTCAAGCTGCTGGCATTAAAGCTACCATATCCAGCTTTTTCATCTGATCCTTGACAAAGGTGTCAAAAATACACACTGGAGAAAAGACAGCCTTTTTAACCAGTGGTGCTAGGAAAACTGGTCAAATGATGAATTGGATGTTGTGGGCTTTTTTGTTTGTTTGTTTTGGGTACTGGGGACTGAACCCAGGTACTGGGGATTGAACCCAGGGATTGAACCCAGGGATGTTTTATATTTTTTTAGTTTGAAACAAGGTCTTGCAAAGTTGCTGAGGCTGACCTCCAAGTTGTGATTCTCCTGCCTCAGCCTCCCTGGCTGCCAGGATTATAGGTGTGCACTACAGCACCTGTATTATACTGGATTTTTAATTTTTTTATATATAATAATTGAGAAAAATCTGAAATTTAAAGAGTATGGGGGGCTGGGATTGTGGATTAGTGGTAGAGCGCTCGCCTAGCACCGGTGGGACCCGGGTTCAATCCTCAGCACCACATAAAAATAAAATGCATTGTGTTGTGTCCATCTATACCAAAAAATAAATATTAAAAAATTAAAAAAAGAGTATGGAAAAAGATACACCAAACACAACTATATTAATGTTAAAGACTAATACAAAGAGCACCAGAAATATTTTTTTAAAAAGCACATGATAGAAATACTTATTTAACTAAAAAATAGAGCAATTCTGAATGTAAGTTCACCTAATAACAAAGCCTTAATAAATAAAGCAAATGTCCAAATAACCACTGGGCATTTTTTAAATATAGTTAATATGATCTCACTTCCAAAACAACTTTTTAGCCAGATGTGATGGCTTATACTTGTAATCCCAACAACTCAGAAGGCTGAGGCAGGAGGATTCCAATTTGGAGGTCAGCCTCAGTAATTTAGTGAGGCCCTAGGCAACTTAGCAATACCCTCTCTCAATACAAAAAATTTTAAAAGGACTGGGTATGTATCTCAGTGGTAAACCACCCTAGTACAAAAACAAAACAAAACAAAAACCTTTTACATATCTTTGTTTCCCATCTACTCAGCTCCCTCCCATCCCAAAGATAATCACCATGAAGACATAAAGTTTAAAAATAATCTGTATTTCCAGCTTAAGCTGCTAGACAAGAAGAACGATTCTAAACCTTAGACACCAAGAAATAATAAGTATTAACAGAAAATATTAACAAAGAAAGGAACAGTAGAGAAAACCGATTAAATTTTGTTTCATTCTTGTATACATTTAAATGTTTCATTCCAAAACTAGCAAACAAAAGTGCATATTTATCCTCTACCTCTTCTTTGCACAAGTAGCAAGCAGCACACTGAAATATGTAATTATACACCTTAAATTTTTTTATTTAATAATTTATCTTTTGTGATCTTTTCCAACATAGAAAGCATTTTCACTTATTTTGTACTGTAGAGTAGGATTCCATTGCATGTGTATACCATTTAACACAGCTGAGACACCTCAATTTTATTTTTTTACTTTAAACAAATGCTATAGTAAGTAACTTTTTTTAACTTTTTATCATTTTACATGAAATAAAACATTATGATACATTACTAGAAGCAGAAGTGCTAGATCAAGAATATATACAAGGTGCTAAGCAACTCAGTGAGACCCTGTCTCTAAATAAAATACAAAATAGGGTTGGGAATGTGGCTCAGTGGTCAAATGCCCCTGGGTTCAATCCCTGGTACCAAAAAAAAAAAGCGGGGGGGGAAGCAAATAAATTACCATGTTAAGTCCTTACCAGACCCCATTCTCTGCCTGATTGGCCACAAGACACCCAGGGCACTTCCTAATCTCCATGCTACTCTGTGCATGCTGTCATATGGCCCCAGTGCACNTTGGGGGGGGGGGGGGTACCAGGAATAGAATTCAGGGGCACTTAATTCCCAAGTCACATCTCTAGCCCTTTTCACTTTTTTACTTTTTGATATGGGCTCTCACTAAGTTGCTGAGACTGTCTTAGACTGTCTTTGAACTTGTGATCCTCCTGCCTCAGCCTCCCCAGTTGCTGGTATTACAGGTGTGCGCCATCACTTTTAGTATCTGGAGAGTTTCATAATTCTGTAAGTATAATTGATCAGTCTAAATTGACTTTAGAAAACACTATTTTTATTAATGTAAAATATTCAAAATGGCAAAATTTAGAATCTCTAATATCTTAATTCAGAATAATAAATAAAGTAAGGTAAAAATCTGAGTTATAATTTCATAGTCATTTCTAGAAGGACTACAATGATACATAACAGAATTAACTGTTTTCAGAGTAGCTTACAAACAAGAAAATGTGTACAATTACAAATATTTAATCCATTCAGGTAGTTTATTACATGTTGTAAGCAAATCTAAATATACCCAGAGTAAGGAGCTACTACAGCTATATAATTTCAAAATATATTTCTGTTTGAAAATGACTTTTTTAGTTATAGCAAATGTTTTCTTCCTTCCTGAAGATATTCTTTTGGTTCAAATACAGGTATCTTCCCACCGAATTCCACTGCTGTGACCATTCAGGCCTCACCCAAGATTTTTATCTATTCAGTATCAATCCGAAAGAGCAAAAAATTCAAGTGCTAAAGGATCTAAGGAAGTAAAAAGAAATTTAAAATAATTTCCAATACTTCCTTCCCTTCCCCACTTTGGGGGAAAGAGTTGAGGACCGGCTCTTAAGCATCTATCCAGAATTAATTCTTTTATTAATGTGGTATGCTATGCCCTAAACCCTCAACTGTACCACTACTCATATTTCTGATATCAATTTCTATGCAGTAAAGAAGAGATCCTTATAAAATTCAAATCCTGACAACTAAGAAAATGGAGTATCTATCACCTTACATTGTGATTAAACTTTACCTAAAACAGGTAAATCCATTTTGCTTACATATGGATTTTTAATTAAATCTAGAAGGCATATCATCTCTGAAGCTCTTAAAACAAGTGTACAGACTTTTCTTCAAATCCATATTCTTTTGATAAACCCAAATATCTCCTGGCCATTGTTAACATAACCAAATATATTTTAATATTAAACTTTTTTGTAAACTACACAAATTTCCCAGATTCTAATACCTTCTCTGCTTAAGAATTACTACATTAAACATGAAGACTTACTAATAAATTTCAAAAACAACATATTGCTAGATGTCTTCTAAAAACTGTAACTACGTATAGTGAAAAATATAAATGGGAGATAATACAAAATGAAGCAACTTACACATATAACATGTTCGTATCCAAGTCAATGCAAACAACATCTGGTGGTGGGTCATGAAGATCAAAATACCTTGAGTCAACTCCAACTATAAATGGTAAAGGTGCACTAAGCACTCCAGCCAGTGAAAGAGGACAAAGGGGAATATATGGGCATTGCCACTGAAATGGAAAGATCATCTGGAGAAAAAGTTATAAAAAATTAACCAAACTTTAAATTTGCAATGAAAATTATGTAATTAACTAATATTACTGAAAAGGGACCACTGAAAAGCAGTGAAGTCTAGTTTTTTTTTTTTTAACCTTAAACTTCATTCCCAAACTGAATGACTATAAAATATAACTAAGCAATACTATAAACCAATGTGATTAAAATTTTCAAGTATGACAATGATCACAAGCACAGTAAAAATGCTAACAACTTTTCATGTTAATTTTTATAATATCTATATAAAACCCACATTCCAATTTTATGGAATCAAAGCAAAACTACCCTAAAAATCATAAAACAAACTTATGCTTTTTAATGCTTATGCATTGCAGCCACCTATTAATTGTCAAAACAATATCTGGCCACAATTCAACCAAGAGCACTAAGGATTTAAAAAACACTAATGTAGGAACGGGGGGGGGGCGGGCACACCTAATGCCAGCTCTCTAGAGGCTGAGGCAGGAGTATTGCAAGTTTGAGACCATTCTCAGCACTTTAGGAAAACCCTGTCTTAAAATAAAATTTTATTTATTTATTTTATTGGAGATGTGGCTCAGTGGTTAATCTCTAGTTAAAAAAAAAAAAAAAGGTATCGCTCAATTGTAGAGCATGTACTTAGCATGTGTGAGGCCCTGAGTTTGATCCCAACCACATTAAAAAATACTAATATATTTAAAATTAATGATTCTCGGGCTGGACATATAGCTCAGTCGGTAGAGTGCTTGCCGCACATGCATGAGGTCTGGGTTCAATCCCCAGTACCACAAAAAATAAAAAAGAAAGAAAGAAAATTAACGATTCTCTTGGGAATAGTAAAAGTCACTTGATGCTCAATAAAAAATTGCTTGATCGTTCAAATAAACATTTTAAATAATCCAACTTCAGTGCAATATAACATCTTAAAAAGTCATTAAAAATACATTCCTCAAGAATCTTTACCAGTCTTCCTTTACAAAGCTAAACTTTAATTGTATCATATGTGCTGTAAAGAAAAAGACATTTTTGATAATTAAAAAATTTTAATCAGCTTAGATTTAAATTTTAATCATTGATAGTGAAAATTTTTCTCTCCTATTAAAATCCTTGCTTTCTTAAGACCTGGGTCAATTCTCACCCTTATTTATCACCACTCACCCCAAAGAAATACCCACAGCACTTAATTACCTCAGTTATTACAGATGGTTATTCAGGATTGGGTTTTTTTGTCTTCAATCATTATTTACTTGACAAATATCAGAGTACTTAGTAAGTACCTAACATTGTTCTTCATGATGAGACCATAGTAGTGAATTAAAAAAAAAAAAAAAAATCCCTATCCTCTTATCCTCATAGGATTTTAATCTACTTTTTTCTATAAAAAGTTCTACGTATTTTAGGTCTTACAAGTCATATTGTCACTGTCACAGCTACTTAATTGTTTTTGTGCATGAAAACAGTCTTAGCTAAGATGTAAAAAATGGCCTATGTACCAATAAAACTTCACTATTTGCAAAAACAGGTGAGATGCAGAATTTGGACATGGTTTGTCAATAACTGGTGTGACAGAAAGCAGCTGAAATTTTTTAAAAGGCCAGGCATGGTGGCACACACCTTTAATTTCTGTGACTCTAAAGTTCAAGGGAAGCCTCAGCAAATTAGTGAGACAGTATCTCAAAATAAAAATTAAAAAGGGCTGGGGATATGACACAGTCGTTAAGCACCCTAGGTTCGGTTCAATCCCCAGTACCTGCCCCCGCCCCCGCAAAAAAAAAAAAAGACATAATAAATAAAATATATACACTATGTAAAAAATGATAGTCACAGGAAAGTGATTAGAGTTCAGAGCAGGAGAGAGAGAAAGCAGGTTGTATTAGGAAAATGAGGATAAAGTGACGGCCAAGCAGAAACCTGAAAAAGTTGAGGGATTTAACCAAGGGGAAGATACCTAGAGAACAGTGCTTTAAATGCAAGGAGCAGCTAGGGCAAAGGCTGCTCTAAAGGTAGCAAAAAGTGAGGTTGGCAAGAGTGAGCAAGGGGAAGAGTAGTAGAAAATGAGATCAGATTGCTGAAGGGCAGTCATTCTCATAGGACCGTGCAAGGACTTAGAAAAGATTCCCTTGAGGGAAAGATATCTTTCATTTGATGAAAGACAATTTATACCTGCAAATAAAAAATCTTAGAATAAAACTATGTGACAGCAACCTATGGCATCCTTCTCTTCACCTTTGATTTTTGCAACACCATCATAAATAGAGTCATTTTTGAAAAAGCATTCAGAGTTTCATCTATCTTTGCTTTGGGTCTCCATTAATTTCTTTTCTTTTTTTTTTTTTAAACATACTTTTCAGATTTTTTTAAAATATTTTATTTACATTTTAGTTTTCGGCAGACACAACATCTTTGTTTGTATGTGGTGCTGAGGATTGAACCCAGGCCACACGCATGCCAGGCGAGCGCGCTACCACTTGAGCCACATCCCCCTCCATTAATTTCTTAATGTTCTTTGATATTCAAATCATTTTCCTTTTGAACATGTATTGTCATCTTCACCCTTTTTTTCAGTTTTATCTTCAAGTGTTAACTTGCTTATCAAATTCTGATTTATCAATGGTTTTATACACTATTCAGACAATTCTCCTTATCAGCAACATAAACCTACATAGTCCTGCAATTTTCATAAGATTACCAATTTCAATGTGCATTTTTTCCCCCAACTGTTCATGCACTGTATTGCTGAGATCAGCCTGGGCCACAATGGGTCTGACAAAGGAGTATGGATAAACACCAACATTTAAAGGGAATATCTGAGAGGGAACTTGCTAAAACTGTCAGTTCATTAACAAATGTTTCATTACAACAACTAGTGTTTTCACATGCAACTATAGAGACCTGAAAAAGTAATAATGAGTATCTTCAAAAGCCATGTCATATGGTTATTAATATTTTCAGTTATAGAAGCATTTCTCTGATCAGTAGAGTACCTGCCTAACATGGGTGGAGCCCTAGGTTCAATCCCCAGAACCGCAAAATCAAAACATCAAAAATATTAAGTTCTTAGAGACATACTCCATTTATTGTTTTAACAAGTATTTATTTCCTGATGCCTACTCCATGCTAGACAACTGGAATAAGTGCTAACAATACAGGAGTAAACAAGAGACTTAGGAAGAGAGGAGAATCAACTACTTTAAATAACAAATGAGATATAGAATTAGAGAAATGCAAAATCCAAAGTTCTACACTATGGCTTATAAAGTCCTACATGATCAGATTTCTTTCTAAGTGCAATAAGAAGCAATCATAGAGTTTTATACAAGGTACTTCATTTAATTTTTATTTGTGCTTTATATAAGAGCTGATCATTTAGATATTTTTCTATCCATAATCAAGTCATATATATTACTGGATACAATGATTAAAAATTAAAAGAGAGAAATTAACTGTGTAATTCATTTGTATAATTTAAAATGAAATTGTCCAGAGCTCTCAATGGACAGCTTCGTTTATAAGATTTATTAGTATATAAATATGCAGTTTCTCACTGAAAGACTTTAAAATATAAAAAATTAGAAATTGACATTTTTCTTCAAATAGAAACCACCTTTGTTTTCTTTACACTTCCTATTTTTCTTTTTTTTATATTTTAAATTTTTTCATATATTTGTTCTTTTTAGTTATACAAAACAGTAGAATGTATTCTGACTGGTCATACATACATGGAGTATAACATCCCATTTTTGTGGTTGTACATGATGTGGAGTTACAATGGTCATGTATTCATACATGAACATAGGAAACTTATGTCCAATTTATAATTCATCCTACTGACTTTTCCATTCCCATCCTCCCTCCCTTCCCCCCAACCCTCCTTCCATACTTCCTATTTTTCTTTGCAACCTGATTACATTGAACTATTACTGGACTGGTTAATTTTCAAAGGGGCTTTCTTTGAAGGATATTTCTCTTTAGAGTGCAAATTCTCTATCAGCAATTTTGTTCTAAAAGTAGAATACTGTACTTACAGCTACAACAGCTTCAGCTACCCCAGTCAACACAGCTGGCCTAAGAGAATGCAGCAGAATCTTACTCTCAAGTAAAACCAAGAGCAGCAGTGTTGCACAATTCTCAGGACCCAGATTCATCAGCAAGGTACTAAAGTTGGCTCCACTAGAAAAAAAAAACAGAAAGAAAAGGTTATGAACTACTTCGATAAAACATATTATAATCTCCTTATTAAATCATTTCCTAAGAGAATGGGGCAGGGGAGTACTGGGAATTGACACTGAACCAATGATTATTATGTGCTTGAATGAATGTCACAATGAATACCACACTATTATGTATAATTATAATGCACCAATAAAAAACATAAATAAATAGGCCAGGCCCAATTGGGCATATCTGTAATCTGAGTGGCTCAGGAGGCTAGAGCAAGAGAATCACAAAATCAAAGCCAGCCTCAGCAATTTAGTGAAGCCCTAAGCAACTTAGTGAGACCCTGTCTCAAAGTAAAAAGGGCTGGGAATGTGGCTCTGTGGTAAAAAAAACCCCTGAGTTCAATCTCTGGTACTACAATAAATAAATAATTTCCTGAATGTTAACAGATGGAGAACCTAGTATTAATTTCAAGTCTAGATTTGCTACTTTTAAAAAATAAAAAGTAGCAAATTTAATGATAGTATAATGGGATGCTTTAAACTCTCTTTACAAAACAAAGGGGCTATTAATGGAGAAAGATTTTCATGAATTACAACCATTTGAGCTGAGTTCAAAAGAATGGAGGTAGCCAGACATGATGGCCCATGACTGTGATACCAGCCACTCCAAAGGTTCAGGCAGGAAAATCACAAATTCAAGGTCAGCCTCAGTAACTTAGTGAGACCCTGTCTTAAAAAATGGAAAGAGATGGGGAGATGGGGAGGTGGCTCAGTGGTAAAGGACCTCTGGGTCCTTAAAAAAGTACCACACACACACACACACACACACACACACCAAAAAAAAAAAAATTGGGGGAATGGAGAAAGATGACATATGGAAAGGCCCTGGGGCAAAATATAAATAAATAAAGTCAGTGTTTAAATCAAGGTATTGAATAGTAAGTAAGGGGATAAAAATAACATGAGATTAGGCTGAAATTGAAATGACACAATTATATTGGCATTCTCAAAAGGGCACACTGGCTGCAGGGTAGATAAAGAATGAAGATAAGAGTAAAAAGATTAATTAAGAAGTCAATCATGAAGGATAAGTAATCATGCTAGCCCAGACTAGTGATGCATACGAAAAGAAACAAAGGATGCTAAAATCTCTTCACTTTGAACATTTAGTTATGACTTGGATATGGGAATGGGAGATAAAAGGGAAAAAGGAAGAATTTCCTACATCTAATCTTGCAACTCTCTGAAGTATTACCATTTTAAAATACCACCATTACCTACCCAGGTATCAAAGACAGAAACATTAAGGTTAGCTAGGATAACAGCACACACCTGTAATCCCAGGGACTCAGTAGCCTGAGGAAGGAGGATCACAAGTTCAAAGACAACCTTATCAAGACCCTCAGCAACTTATCAAGACCCTGTCTCAAAAATAAAAAATAAAATGAGGGGCTGGGGATGTGGCTCAAGCGGTAGTGTGCTCGCCTGCATGCGTGCAGCCCGGGTTCGATCCTCAGCACCACATACAAATAAAGATGTTGTGTCTGCCGAAAACTAAAAAAAAAATAAATATTAAAAAATTCTCTCTCTCTCTTTCTCTCTCTCTCTTTCCTCTCACTCTCTCTAAAAAAAATAAATAAAAATAAAATAATAAAATAAAATGAGAGGGGATGTGACTTAGTGGTAAAGTGCCTCTGGGTTCAATTCCTGATACAAAAAAAAAAAAAAAAAATCAAAGCTATTCTTACCTATTTTTAAAATAATAATTAACTTTGTTATCCTAACCCCTAAATATTTTAAAGTATTCTGCTCCGAATAAAGAAATATATCATTTTAAATATCATTAATTGGGCTGGGGGTGTGCAGCTCAGCAGTAAAGCACTCTGCTACCATGCACAAGGCCCTGGATTCAATCTCTAGCAACTCAATAAGTAAACAAACAAACAAACATATAAATATCATTAATATTACCTTAGTGGTAAAGGTGTGGAAACTGGCTGTGATAATATTAATGCATCATGGACTGACAGCTTGAAAAAAAAGAAAAATAAATTAACCAAACCCATTTTGAAATCTAAATATTTAGATCAGGTAAAATGGAAAATAGTTCAATACACAGAAATATTTTTTTGAAATATAATAAGATATAAACTGACAGCTGTATTTATTCAGAGGTATTACATAAGTTCTTTTTAACTAAATTGTTAATTTGAGCTTTAATTCAGTTAACTGGTTAAAAAGCAGTTACTTAAAAATTTGGGAATAACTCCTTTATATAAAAGACTCAGATTTATTTACTCAATAAACTGGTAAGTATTTTGTATTTGCTTCATGTATATTAATATTTGAACTAAAATATTTACTAAATTAGTAAAATATTTACTAAATTAGTAAAATATTTACTAATTTAGTAAAAATATTTCCTAAAATAACTAAAATAATACACTCAAGATCAACAGTATCTGTCTTAATCCTACCATATATATAATGTTAATATTTAGGGAAAAAAATATTAAAAAGCTTGCCTCTACAGACCAGTGCTACTCAACTGCTATATGCAAACTACTATTGTCCAGGAAAAGATAATAAATATATATCAAAATCTTTAGCAGCTTTTAGGGCACTCTGATCCTGCTCCCTCATTCAAGCAATGGAATAACATCTATGGACAGGACACACACCTGTCTATTTCTATCCTGATCTCTTACAGCAAGGTGCATGTGTTACAAGCTATATACCTACCTAGGTTGGCCACTTATTAGAAAGAAAAAGAAACCAGCCTTGAGCATAGATAGATTAAAAAGCACTATTACAAATTGTTTCAGTTCCCTGCTCCAACCATGGTTCAATACATTTTTAACATTTATCCATCACTCTAAAATTAGGAACAAAATCGTAATTCTGGGTCTTATATTATTAAATTTAGCTACATAAAGGCCATGTTTGGACCAATGATGACAATGTCATGAACCAAAAATTATAATTATTCCAATTCTGCATACTTAGGATCTAAAAAAAAAAAGCCCCTAAGGAAAAATGGTCAGGAAAGCTATTAAATAATAGAAATTGAACTTCATGAATGCATTGCTTCACTTCATACTCAAAGGGTCATGGGATCCACTCTACAATGACTAGAATGGCATATGCAGGGCTCTCTCAAAATGTATTTCTTTTTAATTACCTGTACAAGGATTCTTGGTCTTTGTGGTGAAGGAAAAGGGATGTTTTGCATAAAATGTGAAATATGCCTGGAAAAGAATTTAAAATAAAGATCATAATTACTTTTCTAAACTTTTTCATAGATTTTAACAAATCTTAACTATCTCTATACCTCATCTCAGATATGACAAGGCTATTAATTTAAAACTTAGGCTAAGGAAATAAATTTGGGGGCCAGGCACAGTGGCGGACACCTGTAAGTAATCCCAGCTACTCAAAGACTGAGGTGGGAGAATAAGAGGTTCAAGGTAAGCCTGGGCAACTTAGTAAGACCTTGTCTCAGAATAAAAAGTTTTTAAAAAGTAGAGAGGTAGAGGTGTAATTCAGTGATAGAGCATCTCTGGGTTCAATCCCTAGTAATGCAAAACAAAAAAAAAATTGTTTTTTTCTTTTTTTACTTTGTATACTGGAGATTGAACCCAGGACCTTACACATGCTAGGCAGGCATGCATGCTAACCCTGAGCTACATTCCCAGCCCCAAAGAAATTTCCTTAATGTAAGTAAATGTCCATTAAAATTCTGAAATGTGCGATGTACTTTCTGATACAAAGTCCATATTAATATCTCCTGTTATTACCAGGAAAATATAAATTAAAAAGAAATAGTTTTCGGCTGGGGATATAGCTCAGTTGGTAGAGTGCTTGCCTCTCATGCACAAGGCCCTGGGTTCAATCCCCAGCACCACACACACAAAAAAAGTAGTTCTCATGGGGCTAGGGATATAGCTCAGTGGTAGAACACATGCATGCAGAAAGCCCTGGATTCAATCCCCCCACTGGGGGGCAAAAAGAGGAGCAACTCTATATCTATTTTTCTGCTTACAAAAGATTTCCATGAAAAGAGAACTATAAATTAAAGGAAAATTATCAACAATTCTGATGCTAAAACCCAAACTTTACATTTAACAAAACTCACCTTTACTAATTTCTATATCTGTTTAGAAAAATTTTATACTTAAAACTCAAATTGGCCACTTTAGTATAGAGGGTGCCCTTGTGTGTGTCTTGGTTATTAGAGAATGAAAAGAAAACCACAACACAATCTATGAGTTGCTTCCTCGGGTACATTCTCAGAAAGATTCATATTTGGGCATTCTTAACTGTCACTCTTCAATTTTAAATTACATTCAATGACTCAGGTGAAGAAGAGAGTTACGTAAAAACTAGGGTAACTGTGACTCTCCTTCCCTTTCAATTTTGCTGCTAAAGCTGGATTAACAATGAAACATATTCATATACATTCAGTTTTTCCACCAGACTTCAATCTAATCATTATACATACTTTTCAATGGGAAGAGGATGTGGTCCAGACACAGAAAGTTTGTAGATAAACATAAGAAACTTTCTAAAAGCATCAAAAAAAGGCCAGTGTGAGAGTAAACAAATGCATTTGTTTGAATTGATGGATTTAGAGATCACTTTTCTCTCCACAGGTGTCAACAAGCCCAGCTGCATAAGCTGTTTCTCTGTTAGAAGTTCCCGAGAATATGGTTCGTAAAACTGGATGGCAGCTCCATATACCTAGAGTAACAGAATTGTTATAAGATTTGAGTTTATTTTTTTAAATTAATTTCTTTTTCTCTCATGAAATAAGAAATATTTGCTGGGAGTGCAAATGAAAAGAAAAACATCTCACTCAAAATTCCATCCCAAAGATAACCAAATTTTGATGTAAATTCCTTTAATTTTTTTCCACTATATTTATACATTCAAGCACATACAGTATACAAAAGTGGACACTAACCTCTTATATTTTCATTTTAAACCACACAGTGAAATTTTTACCTACCACTTACGCTAGAGAATATACCCGAATGACCACAGTCAAGTTGCATTTGTGTTTTTTTTTTTTTTTTTGTACTATGGTAAAATATACTTAACAAAATTTAACCCTTCAATCATTTTTAAGTGTACAATTCAGTGGAATGAACCTTCACAGTGTTATACAACCATTACCACTGTCCACTTTCAGAATTTTTTTATCACTTCAAAGGGAAGCTGTGTATCCCTTCACAGAAATTTACCATTCCCTCACCCCCATTCCAAGTCCCTGGTAACTTCTATTCTACTTTTTGTATCTATGAATTTTCCTATTTTAACGTGCTTTGTACAAGTGAAATCATATAGTGTTAGTCCTTTTTGTGTCTGGATTATTTTGCTTAGCATGTTTTCAAAGTTCTTCTATGTTGCAGCATATATCCCTGTTTTACTCCCTTTAAAGGCTGAATAATATTCTATTGTGCATGTATACCTCATTTTGTTTATCCATCCAATTACGGGAATTGGGTTGTTTCTACCTTTTGACTACTGTGATTAATGCTGCTGAGAGTGCTGAAGTACAAGTTCTGAGTCCCTACTTTCAATTATTTTGGGTGTATACCTAGGAATGAAACTGTTGGACTGAATGATAATTCTGTTTACTCTTTGGAGGAAATGCCAAACTGTTTCCACAGCAGCAGCACCATTTTATATTCCCATTAGCAAAGTTCAAGGATTCCAATTTCTTCATATCCTCAACAATACTTATTTTCTGGGGTTTGTTTGCTTGCTTGTTTTTCTTTTTTTTTTTTTTTTTTTTTTTTTTTTTGGCGGGGGGGTAATAGGGATTAAACCCAGGGCATTCTGGCACCACTGAACTTTATCACTAGCCCTTTTTATTATTTATTTTGAAACTGGGTTTCAGTAAATTGCTGAGATTGGCCTCAAACCCACAATTCTCCTGC
The DNA here is from genome assembly GCF_001458135.2 of Marmota marmota marmota. Taxonomy (NCBI): domain Eukaryota; kingdom Metazoa; phylum Chordata; class Mammalia; order Rodentia; family Sciuridae; genus Marmota; species Marmota marmota. The sequence goes on from NW_026000103.1 coordinate 1,895,040, forward strand.
CTCAGCCTCCAGAATAGCTGGCATTACAGGTGTGCACCACCACTCCTAGCCATTTTGAGATAGGGTCTCATAAGTTGCCTGGGCTGGCCTCAAACCTGAATCCTCCTGCCTCAGACTTTTGAAATATTTAGGATTACAGGCTTGTACCAACACAGTAGATTTTATGGTTTTTAACAGCCATCCTAATGGGTGTAAAGTGTTATCTCACTATTGTTTTCATTGCATTTCCCTAATGCATAGAGATATTGAACATCTTTTATCTTACTGCAATTTGTACTTCTTTGGAGAAATATCAACTTAAGTCCTTGGGCCATTTTTAAATTGGGTTATTCAGTTTTTGTTACAGGAGGTTTTTATATAATATATTCTAGATATAAATACCCTATCATCTGGGAATGGAGCTCAGTGGTACAGGGACTACTTAGTATTTGCCAGGCCCAGGTTCGATCTTAGAACCATAATACAAAACAAAACAAAACAAACAACAATCTTCTCAGATATATAATTTGCAATAATTCTCTCCCTTTTCACTCTCTTGATAGTGTTCCTAGATGGGAAAAAGTGTTATTAATTTTGTTGAAGTCCAATTTATCCACTTTTTCTTTTGCCCTAATTTTGCTTTTCATGCCATAATAGATATCACCAGCAAAACCAGTGTCATTAAGATTTTTACCTATGCTTTCTTCTAAAGAGTTTATACTTACAGTTCTCAAGTTGAGGTCGTTGATATATTCTGAGTTTTGTATATCTGTATGTGTGTATTTGTTCTATTGTTCATTTCTTGACCTTTTGTGATGCTGGGGTTTGAACCCAGGGGCTTGCACATGCTAGGCAAGGGCTTTATCACTTTAGCCTTGGGTTAAATTTTATATATCATATATGTATGCACATGTATACACACACACACACATACACACACACACAATTACATCTACACTTTTTACAGTCCCTGTATCCCTTTATTTTCTTTTAACCTAAGGGCCCTTAGATGGTTTTAATTACTTTCTTTTCTAAGATCATTTGGTCAAGCACCTATTGGCATCTTTGTTATTAAACAAAGTACCTCTATTTTTTCACCTCTGTCTACTACAATCTACCTTCTATTTCCATTAAAACAATTCTAATCAAGATCCCAATGACTTTCAGGGCTTAATTTTTTTTGATCTCTCTATAACAAAGTACAGCTAACATTCCTCTGTTTTGAAACTATACTCTTTAGGTATTTGGGGGGCAGGGGGGAGTACCTGGGAATGAACTCAGGGGCACTCAACCACTGGGCCACATCCCCAATCCAATTTTTTGTATTTTATTAAAGACACAGTCTCACTGAGTTGCTTAGCACCTTGCTGTTGCTGGGGCTGGCTTTGAACTCATGATCCTTCTGTCTCAGCCTTCCGAGCTTCTGGGATTATAGGCATGCACCACTGTGCTTGGCTTCTTTTAGTATCTTTGTGGCCTCTTTTTTCGATCCAACACTACATTCAATTCTATTACCCAACACTTAAATACTGGCACTCCTCAAGGTTTTAATTTTATTTGGAAATTTCATCTTTTGAAGGTTTTGATGTTTTTGTTTTCTGTTTTTTTGGTACTGGGGATTGAACCCAGGGGCACTAAATCCCTAGCCCGTTTTATTTTTCTTTTGAGATAGGGGCTGAGGCTGGCCTTCAACTTGGGATCCTCATGCCTTACCCTCCCTGGTAGCTAAGATTACAAGCATGCACTAACATACCCAACTTCAGGAATTTAACAGTTGAACTAACAAAACACAAACCTTTACTATCTTAACTCCAAACTTCTATTTCTAAATAACATGACAATACCTGTAGCTGAAAGTCCCATAGGAAACATAAAACATTTTCAAAAGTGAATTCATTGCATACACACTTTTTCCAGTGTTTCCAATCTCACTCAGTGACAGCATATTACCCAGTCCCAAGTTACCCAGTCTTTAAGCTAGAAACTTTCAACTCCATGTTGACTCACCACATCTCAAAGTAAGCACTGCAACAATTCACAATAGCTAAACTGTGGAACCAACTTAGATGCCCTTCAATAGATGAATGGATAAAAAAAAAAATGTGGCATATATACATAATGGAATATTACTCAGCAATAAAATCATGGCATTTGCAGGTAAATGGTTGGAGTTAGAGAAGATAATGCTAAGTGAAATTAGCCAATCCCATAAAACCAAATACCAAATGTTTTCTTTGATATAAGGAGGTTGATTCATGGTGGGATAGGGAAGGGGAGCATGAGAGGAATAGACCAACTCTACATAGGGCAGGGGGTTTGGAGGGGAAGGGAGGGGGCATGGGATTATTAATGATGATGGAATGTGATGATCATTACTATCCAAAGTACAGGTATGAAGACATGAATTGGTGTGAATATACTGTGTATACAACCAGGGATATAAAAAATTGTACTGTATATATGTAATAAGAATTATAATGCATTCTGCTGTCATATATAAATTTTTAAAATTTACATTAAAAAAACAAGCACTGCAGTAAATACTAACTGGTCTCAGCAAGGAGTATTTTAGTGGCCATAGACCTGCTGAGTTAATAATTTGATCCATCAAAAGCTCCCCATTACAGGTGATACATCCCAGTCCATGTGACTGGCATAATGTTCTCAATTCCTATTTAATAATACAGAACTATATACAGTACGAGGCATAGGTATTATTTCATTATTTTGTACCTTTGTACATACTGTTATACTTTGGTGCTTCCTCCTGATCTATTCTTCAAAATACTGCTAAGGTATTTTGTGAATACTTTGTAAAGCATTTCTAACATCATACCCATCCCCTCCTCCAAACCAATCAGTCCTTCTCTCTATACTTCATAAATCTTATTAGTAATTGACCATGTAATCACATGGGCCACTGTGGCACATACCTATAATCCCAGAGGCTCAGAAAACTGAGGAGGAGGATCACAGAGTTCAAAGTCAACCTCAGCAACTTATGCTTGCTTTCTTTTCTTTTCTTTTTTTTTTTTTTTTAAGACAAAGGTGCCTTTTTATTTTTTAGTGTCTTTATTTTTATTTATTTATTTCTTTAATGTGGTGCTTGAGGATTGAACCCAGGGCCTCATGCATTCGAGGCAAGCTATAACCCCAGCCCCAACTTTGCTTTCTTTATAAGAAAAAAAAAAAAAAAAGCTGGAGATGTGGCTCAGTGGTTAAGCACCCCTAGTTCAATTCCTGGTAACAAAAAAAAAAAAAAAGAAAGCATATAATCACATTGCCTCACTTGGGCACAGAGCAATGGACTTGACCACCTATGGACTGGACTGGACCTCTGAAATCAGGAGCCCCAAATAAATGTTCCCTGCTCTAAATTGTTCTTGTCAGATATTTCAGTCACAGCAACACAAAACTGAGGGTCTCACTAAATTGCTGATGCTGACCTCGAAATTGTGATCCTCCTGCCTCAGTCTCCCAAGTTAACAAGGATTACAGGCATGCACTACCTTCACCCAGCCAGATAATTTAAAGATTTTTAAATTTTCAGTTATATTAACAACTTTCAATGAGAAACATAAATGATCATTAAGCTAACAAGTTAACAAGTTAACACAGCACTGATCTTTATATTATGAGAGATATTTTATCTTTAATATAAAGGTCATAAAGTTACAGCATGAGACCACATATAAATTCTGTTGATCCACATGAGTCATCTGTGGTGAGATATGTTTTTTCAATAAAATTGCTTCTTTATCAACTTTCCTAAAAAAGTTTTCAATTTCCACTGTTATCTGCTTTTTTTAATATTTATTTTTTAGTTATAGGTGGACACAATATCTTTATTTTATTTTTATGGGGTGCTGAGGACCAAATCCAGTGACTCACACATGGTAGATGAGCGCTCTACCTCTAAGCCACAACCCCAGCTATTATCCCCCTCCCCCCCCCCCCAGTACTGTGGATTGAACCCAGTGGTTCTCTACCACTGAGCAATATCCCCAGCCACCTCTCCCCAACATTTTTTTAACTTGGAAACAGGATCTTACTAAGTTGCTGAGGTTGACCTCAAACTTAATATCATCCTGCCTCAGTCTCCAGAGTCACTGGATCACAGGCAAGCACCACGGCACCCACCCTCCTTTATTTTAATCTATCATTTTATGTCAATATTACTGATTTATGCAATACATATTTTATATAAGACAATATCCTGTTTCTTTGCTCTTCTGTCTTTGGTGTACTAGTTTTAGATATAGTTTTTAAAATATTATATATTTTATGTATTAGTTTATATACAGTTTTACTATCATAAAGGAGTGAGTTTACTTATTAATTATTTTTTCTGCTAAAAATTCAAAGTGTACCTTTAAAGACAACTTTCCATCAACTTTGGAAAACTCTCAACCAACAGCTCTTAAAGTGTTCCCTTTTTCTTTTCTAGTCTCTCCTTTTGCAACTCATTAAATACTTACTGAACCTTCTGATTCTCTCTGCCACATCTTCAAATTCCTTTTATGTTTTACTGTGCCACATTTAAAAATATCTATATTCCATATCACTAATTCTTCCTTTAGTTATGTCTGACCTGTTGTTTAATCCATTCACTAACTTTTGCTTTTAGGGCTTTTTTTTTTTGCTGTACTGGAGACTGAACTCAGTGACACTATACCATTGAGCTACATCCCCAACCCTTCTTATTTTTTGAATGGTTTCTCCAGAAAGCCTCAGAAACTCCAGGGGTATTAGCATGGACATTTCATGAGGGTACTCACATTGGGCATTATAACATACATTTAAATGTTTGTGTTTTTTTTTTTTTTGGTACAGGGGATTGAACTCACTTGATCACTGAGTCATATTCCCAGCCCTATTTTGTATTTTATTTAGAGACAGGGTCTCACTGAATTGCTTAGCGCCTCGCTTTTTCTAAAGCTGGCTTTGAACTCTCCATCCTCCATCCTCAGCCTCCCAAGCTGCTGGGATTACAGGTGAGCCCCACCGCATCCAGCAATTTAAATGTCTTTTGTTTAAATAATGCTAATATCCAAAGCTTACATCATATTAACCACTAGAATAAGAAACATGGACAAAATAGAGTTCATCAACAAGACAAAAATATACCTTTTCAGCTGAAGAACCTGTCAGGACAAAAGTTGAAAAAACTGGAAGTGGATATTTGGTTTGAGGATCCCAACATTCAATAGTTGCTCCCATAGGAAGGCAGAAAAGAGGTACAGATTCTGAGAGTGGAAAGGATTCATAGTCATCTTCTGGATACCTAAAAATTAAACCTTTTGGGAAAAGGAGGTAATGATGAATTTTCTTTGAAAGTCACTTTTCAATAAACTATATATAATATGTATTAACAGGATATTTTAATACCAAATTTCATGGAAATATCTATGAAATTTCAAAATCAATTTGGGGGATGGGGGTAACTGGGAAAACTCTCAACCAACAGCTGAATCCAGGAGTACTTAACAACTAAGCCATGTACCCAGCCCTTTTTTATTTTTTATTTTGAGACACGGTCTCACTAGGTTGTTTAGGGCCTCACTAATTTGCTGAGGCTGGCCTTGAATTTAGAATCCTCTGCCTCAGCCTCCCAAGCCACTGGGATTACAGGCATGCACCACCACACCCAGCTCAAAATCAATTTTTCTCTTGCTATGACAGAAATTAAAATAAGCTAACAAATTTACCCTTTAAATTTTACCCATGGACTTATAGTAAATTATAACATGGAAATGTATTAAATATACTAGTCAAGACTTTTCAATCTTAATCACAATCGTAAATGTGTTTTTTTCTACATACATTAACACCTTGTGAAAAAATGGTAAGAAAGTTATAGGAAAATTTACTATTTCAGTTAGTCTTCAGAAAAAAATTCAGGGAAGGTACAAGTGTTATGAAATAATGCCAAGGCAACAGAAATTATCATAGCTCCTACACTCATGAGGGAGAAGCAGTGCAAAAGGCATGCAACATGAAAAGTAAACAAAACAGAAACCCCTGACACTGAGTACAGAGTATGTGAGACCCAAAAAGCAGGAGCAGGGAGCACTGAGAGAACCAAAGTAGCTACATGGCATCATTAATTAGCCTCTAATTTAACAACTTCTAAGTTAAAAATCTGAAAATCACTACCAGACTTTTGAGTTCATATCCAGTCTCCAAAACTCTGTATTCTAAAATAAATGTCCCTGATATCAAGTATCTAAATACTTTCACAGTTTCTTTCAACAATTTTTTTTGGGGGGAGGGGGTACTAGGGATTGAACCCAGAGGCACTTTACCATTGAGCTACATCCTCAGCCCTTTTTATTTTGAGACAGGGTCTCACTAAGTTGCTCAGGGTCTTGCTAAATTGCTGATGCTAGCCTAAACCTTACAATCCACCTGCCTCAGCATCCCAAGTTGCTGGTTTATAGGCATGTACCACCATACCCAGCTAGTGATTTTGTTTGTTTGTTGTTTTTTAAGTGAAACCCTCTCCCCACAAAAAAAGAAAAAACATTCTAGGGAATTATGTACAATCAACACATTACAACAATCATTAGCAGTTACATATTTTAAGATCACACTGAATTTTACAGTTGTTGCCTTTATTTTTATAGTATCAATTAAATTGTTTGATTCATTAGTATGAATGTTTTTATGAGGACAATCAAGTTTTCAATTATGGATTTGCCTGACACCCCTGAAGTAGAGTCCATTTCAAAAACTGTGCATGATCAAAAAGTAATTGGCACTGCTTCTTTTCACAAAGAAGTATTCCAGTAGTTCTTCTATTTACAACTGGAGCATACCTGTATTTTCAGTTTTTATCCCACCATACCAGTGGGATGAAGAGGTCACACTTAAATCTTTACAGCCCTTGACACTTTACTGTGCAGTAAGAATGTGGCGATAGATTTCTCAAAAACTTCATGGCAGAAAAGTTTCTCAGGCCCTCCTCTCCTCCATATAGCTGATTCTTTGCAACAAGAAAGGAAGCAAGTCCACTTTTCATGGCAAGTAACATGTGGTTTCAAATAAGACACACAAAGATAAGAGAAGGAAATATAAGAAGTAAAGATGCAGTTTGACACCTTCCTGATTGCCAAAATATAAAAGGTCAGAGAGTAAGCAGTTTCCCATTAAAGTGTTAACTCTATTAGTATAGACTGAAAGCTTTAATATTTATTCCACATAATGCTTGCTATAAAAAAAAAAGTTTAAACTTAATTAGCATATTTTTGTGTGGGAGAGGAGCATTACCTTGTGGTACATAATGCATTTAAGAAATTTTATATGCTAAAATTATAGGTAATTCAATTTTATGAATAGATCAATTCCACAAACTACATAAGGGGATATACTTTGTCTCTTCTAGCCAAATGTTAATGTGCACCTATAACTATAATAATAGAGACAAATCTTCAATTCACTTACCAGCTTTATATGCTATTGCATTTGAAGCAGGCACAGACTTCTTGTAACATAGAAATACACTGGAACCCCACTGTAAAACATGAATAAGTCTTACAAAAGACAAAAAAAAAAAAAAAAAAGGGAA
>NW_026000103.1:1902610-1916835 GCF_001458135.2 Marmota marmota marmota
AAAAAAAAAAAAAAAAAAAAAAAAAGTGAACAGAAACTGATTTTCTTGAATCTAAAGATTCAAAATCTAAAAATTTTGGTTAGTTAGAAGAGTCAATTTAAAACCTATGTTTATAGGGAAAGAGATACAGCTCAGTGGTAGAATACATGCTTAGAATGTGTGAGATCCTGGATTCAATACTCAATACCAATAAACAAATCTTTTTTTTTATAAATGTGTTTATTGAATAGACTAAATAGCATAAAACATAGCAAAAGTCTACAGACAAAACTAAAAAAAAAAAAAAAAGGAGTAAAAACAGTGAAATTACAAAAAGTTTACAATTCTGCAATGATTCAGAGACTGTCTCCACTTGAAAGAGACAGCACGAAGTGAAGTAGGTATTAAAACCCAAGCTAGGCAAGACTTGGGTCAATGGATGTTATGAGGATATCACTTCCCATCTTAATAGTCAAATGCACATCATTTCTGCCCATATCACATTAAGCCAATATTAACTGACCTGTAACTTTTTTTCAAAATAAATCTGACCTGAACAAAATTGACCAAACTATATTATGTACATATATACCTACATATATATATGTAAAAATGAATCCCACTATATAATTATAATGCACCAAAAAAAATTAAAACACAAAAATAATTTCTTTAAAAAATGCTAACAGTTAATTTTAGTATTATAAAACCATAAATCAAACGTATATGTAGCCAGGAACGGTGGCACACACCTATTATTCCAGCAACTCAGGAGGCTAAGGTAAGAGGATCTCAGATATAAAGTCAGCCTTTGCAACTTAGCAAGAACCTGTCTCAAAAATAAAAAAGGGCTGGGAGTGTAACTCAGAACATCTCTAGGTTAAATCCCCAACACTACCCAAAAAAGCGGGTGGGAGGAATGTGTGCGTCCAATTTTCTTCTTCACTCGAGTTGAGTCCTTTTAAAAAACAAATATGTTGCTGGGCACAAAGGTGCATGCCTATAATCCCAGTGAATCAAGAAGCTGTGGCAGGAGGACTGCAAGTTTGAGGCCAGCCTCACCAATTTAGCAAGATCCTGTCTCAAAATAATAAAAAAGGCTGGGAATGTAGCTCAGTGGTAAAGTGCTGCAGGGTTAAATCTCCAGTACTAAATGAATAAGTAAGTAAAGTAAATTAGCCAAACCACAGTGGCACACGTCTATAATCCCAGCAACTCAGGTGGCTGAGACAGGAAGACAGCAAGTATGACGACTGCAAGTACAACGCCAGTCTCAGCAACCTAGTGAGACTCTGTCCCCAAATTTATAAAAGGGCAGGTGGGGGCAGTGGGTAGCTATGGATATTGCTCAGTGGTAGAGCATAGACAGGCAGGCAGACAGATAGATAGACTCACAATATTTAAAATAAATAATGTAAAGGGATCTCTCACCCACTCTCTCTGAAATTTTTCTGTGAAGATAGGACTGAAACCCAAAAGCTAATAAAATCTCTGTATTAATGTAACACAGACAATATTAGGATTTACCCAAAAATAATCGTAAGTAAAAATCCCTGACTTAAAAGTATGCTTTTTTCCTGAATATTAATTCTGAATTTATTCTAAATTATCTAATAAAACATTATGATTATGAATCAAAAAAATTAGAGAGTTGAAAAGAATAAAAACAGAATCATAAAAACATGAAAATAACTATGTACACCTAACAGTAAGAAGTTCAAAAAGTATCCCTTTGGGGTTTGTTTTCAAATGAAACTTTGAAAGTGAAATGATTACTCTTACCATTCCACAATTTAAGTTTTTGTCAACTTTGCAGAAGGTATGAGGAGGGGTTTCTCCTTTGCTGGTTACAATGACACAGATATCAGTAACTGCCAAGGAATTCTGGGGTCGAATTAGAGGAGCCCTTCGATAAGTGATAAAGATTCTTTGTGAAGTAGTTGAACTATTGTTGACATTGGCACAGCGACCATAGGGCGTGGCTTGGATCACTTCACATCCTGGAATAAGTCTTTCTTTCCCTTCATATATAACTCTGCATGGCAGGGTGGAGAGAGAGAGACAAAGATAGATTTCAGGTAAATGCTGGTTTTCTTTTTTTTGAAACAAACAAAAATTTGATTTCTCCTATTGTTAGTCAAATCTTATTTTCAAAATAAAACTAAGATTATTGCTTTAGGAATTATAAATCTCTGAATTATTTTTTAAAATCTAGCATTTAAGAAGTATAAATAGGATTGAACAACTTAACTTTTATCACAAGATATATGAAAAAAGAAAAGGATAGCACCATTAACATTCAAAATTAATTCCTAGAAATTTTATCAAACGTTCAGTAGTTTTCACAAGAATTTCATAATTCCTGTCAATTTTTTACCTGTAACCACTTTGACTGAAAAAAATTAAATAATGTTTTCAAGAAATGAAAGACTTATAAAACCAATGTTTATGAATAAAAAGACAATATTGGTAACATAGATGAACTTTCCAAATAGATTACAAACTCAATGTGATTCCTATAAGTCCCAGCTGCTTTTATTATTGTTTTGTTACTGTTTTTTCTTATAGAAGGTGAAGTCTGATCAAAAAGTTCCTATGAAAAATGTGTGAGTCCCAGTATAGTGCAAGTAATCAGAAAAAAAACAAAGTTAGAAGATTCATATCTCTCTGCTTCAAAACTCACGATGGACCTACAGTAATCAGAACAATGTGGCACTGAAAATAGGAACAGACAGATAGGTCAATGCAACCAAATGAAGAGCCCCAAATTAAGCTCTTAATATTTACAGTCCATTCGTTTCAAAAAGATTGCCAAGTCAATTTAATGAGGAAAGCACAGTCTTTTCAACCAAACAGTACTGGAACAATTGGATATCTATATGTAGCAGTATGAATTTGGGCCTCTCTTCCTTAAACTACTGTATACCAAAAAAACTCAAAATCTGTCAACAATTACTTTTTTCCCAGAGGGTCTCACTAATAATTGTCCAAGTTATCTGCAAACTTGGGATCCCTGTTGTTCAGCCTCCCAAGCCACCGAGAATACATCTGTGCACCATGACACCTGGCAGAGGCAATCAACTAATAAGGTATTCATACCCATTCAAACTTCCTTTCCCCGTTCTTGAGGAAAAGACCTTCCCATTAAAAGCCAATCCAAGGCTGGGGATGTGGCTCAAGCGGTAGCGCGCTCGCCTGGCATGCGTGCGGCCTGGGTTCGATCCTCAGCACCACATACAAAGAAAGATGTTAAGTACGCCGAAAACTAAAAATAAATATTAAAAAATTCTCTCTCTCTAACTCTCTCTTAAAAAAAAAAATGCGAATCCAGTCACCATTTTTTGTGGTACTGGTATTGACGTAAAGAAGAAACACAAAGCTAAACAGAGTGGGCAATACTATATATTTAAATGGATACTGCATAAAGATGAACTTAAGATCAACTTATAAAAAGAATCCTTTGGAGGGCTTGGATATACTCAGTTGGTAGAGTGTTTGCCTTGCAAGCATAAGGCCCTGAGTTCGATACCCAGCACCAAAAGAAAAGAAGAAAAAGAATCCTTTGGATTTGGAAATATTAACACAATGCGGACCTCACAAAAATTTCATCAGAGCTCTACTGCAATGAAGAGGATGATAAGCATAACAAGTGGTAGTCAAATACTACTGCTTGCTACCTATTATTATCTGAACAACTAGACGACATGGTGGCACACATATATAATCCCAGGGACTTGGGAAGCTGAGGCAGAAGGATAGTAAGTTCAAAGCCAGCCTGGGCAAATTTGCGAGACCCCATCTCAAAATAAAAAATAAAAACACCTGGGGATATGGCTCAGTAGTAGAGCGAATGTTAGGTTCAATCCTTAGTACCAAAGCAAAAATGAAAAAGGCTGAGCCGGGTGCAGTGGTGCGTGCCTGTAATCCCAGAAGCTTGGAAGGCTGAGGCAGGAGGATCATAGGTCAAAGCCAGCCTTAGCAAAGCCCCAGTGTTAAGCAACTCATTTAGACCCTATCTCTAAATAAAATTTGAAAAATTAGGGCTGGAGACGTGGCTCAGTGGTTGAGAGCCCCTGAGTTCAATCCCTGGTGCCCCACCACCCACGGGGAAAAAAAAAGAGGCTGAGAACTTAGCACAGTGGTAGAACACCAATGGATTTGAGCCATAGTACTGAGGGGAGTGGGGGAACCTACTAGCAATCAGTCGTTTAAAAATAAAATTAATGGTTCAGGGAAATGTAAATATGTGATGATAGTAAGGAATTAATCATTTTTAGTTGTGGTATATGGTTAGATTAAAGGAAATTGAAATTTTTTTTAAAAAAATCCGTAATAGAACAAAGGGGAAAATGGCATAATTATCTCTATTGACAAACAAAAGTATTTGACAAAATCCAACAGACCTTCACAATCAAAACCTCTCAGAAAACTTCAATGATAAATGGTATTACTTCTGAAATAATACCATTAATATCATGGTAAACAACTAAAATCTTTCCATAGAAGATGAATGAGATAATATGTCTACTTTCACCACTGAAGTTGAACACTATACTAGAAGTTCTAGTCACAGTAATTAGACAAGTATCCAAATTGGAAAAAAAAAAAAAGGTAAGACTACTTATGTTTGCAGTTGACATGGTCCTATATTTATTTTATTTTGTTTTTTACTGGGAATGGAACCCAGGGACACTGAGCTACATTCCCTTGCCCTTTTTATTTTATATTTTGAGACAGGGTCTCAGTAAGTTACCCAGGTTTGCCTCAAACTTGCATTCCTCCTGTGTCATCCTTCCAAGCAGCTGAGATTACATGCGTGAAGCAGCTAGTAAAAAAAGTAATCAAGAAATAAAAGACATATACACTGAACCAGGCATAGCGGTGCACGCCTATAATCCCAGCAGCTCAGGAGGCTGAGACAGGAGGATGGAAAGTTCAAAGCCAGCCTCAGCAACTTAGTGAGGTCTAAGCAACTTAGTGAGACCCTAAAATAAAAAGAGTGGGAAATGTGGATCAATTAAGCACTCTGGGTTCGATCCCTGCTACCAAAGAAAAAAAGATATGTACACTGAAACTCACAAATTATTGCCAAAAGAAATTAAAGAAAAACTAAAGTTTTCTTTGGTTTTAGTCATTTTAGTTAAGTCATTCCATGTTCATAGGCTGGACAAGTTAATAATGTAAACATGGCGATATTCTCCAATTGATCTATAGTTCAAATGAAATCACCGTGAAAAACACATTTTGTCTAAACAGATAACCTGATCCTAAAATACTTGTCAGGATGTTCTCTACTATCTAAAATGTCTACTTTACTAATGGCAACTATAATGAATAAAACACCTTAATACATGACATGCATATACGGTAAAGTACTATAAATACTCTAAAAGCACATCATTTTTACAGAAGAATCAATGTAGACAATTTTTTGGAAAAAGACACCTTTATAGGTGTTCCCACAAATATTCTTCACTGACTGTGAACTAGATAGATTTTAAATACTTAATGACACCTGCACTCCTAAGCTGTGTTACTCTCCTCCCAGCACTAAAAGCCAAACAGCACAATTGTATTTTTCTTTTCCCTTTTTTTTTTGTGTGTGTGTGTGTGTTGTTGTTCTTTTGTGTTTTGCTTTTGCTGTACTGGGCTCAAACCCAGGACTTTGTGCATACTTGTCAAGCACTCTACCAATGAGCCATATCCCCATCCCACAAGTACACGTTTTAAAGCAAGAGTGCTCCTTTGTTAATTGAGTTCAGAGCTTAATAAAACTTCAAGTAAGGTTCTTAAAAATACAGTGTCTTTTATTATTTTATTCTTATTCTTTTGTGATTAATAAGCTTACAATAGAATTGAACTCATGTTTCAAGGTCTACTGCTTTCAATATTCTTGTTTTCTTTTCTTTTGCGGTACCAGGGATTACACTCAGTAGCACCCTGTAACTGAGCTACCCCACTACCATCGGCACTTTTAATTTTTGAGACAAGATCTCACTAAATTGCCCAGATCAGGTTTGAACTTGTGATCCTCTTGCCTTGGCCTAACAAATTGCTGGCACTACACCACTGCACCTGGCTCAATATTTGAAAGAAAATTCTAACAATTCAATTGCAATGCAAACAAATTCAGTAAGGGAATTTTTTATATACACATATATATAAGTGTGTGTGTAATATATGAATATACTTGTTACTAAAGTAACAGATAATAATAAAACCATCAAGGATTTTGAATTTCTGCCACATGTACCTTAAATTAATTTTATTCCACCTCACCATAGTAAAAGAAAAGTTACCATACCCAATATCTGTAAGAGGTGGTTTATCTCTTCCTCTCTTATAACACAAGAAAAGTTCTGGACTTTTTAGACTTCCATAGTTCAAGTTTGCTTGGAGAGCTGATGGAGTGGCTTCAACACAGGTGTAACCTTCAGGTACTGTTTCCCCAGCTGATTTGATGATAATGGCAATGTCTGTAATTGGAGCTTTAGGTCCTGTTGACTTAGTATCTAAACGATTTATCTCTTGATCCAAAAGAGTAGATGTATCAGTGAGACCTGCCACAACAAAGTAGTCTGTCACTCTTGGTCCTTTGTCTTCGATCATGGCTGCTATTCTACTTCCTAAAAGAGAGGGAGACTATGCATCAATTAAATAATATACTTTATCATAACTCACTGAACATTAAAATATCTTTGAGTTAACAATAATCAACTTCCATACTTCCCAATTAAACTGTCAGAGCTGGGCACAATGGCGCATGCCTGTAATCCTAATGACTCAGGAGGCTGAGACAGGAAGACTGCAAGCTCAAAGCCAGCCTCAGCAACTTAGCAAGGCCCTAAGCAACTTAGTGACACCTTATCTCACTAATAATAAATAAAAAGGGCTGAGGATGTAGCTCAGTGATAAAGTGTCCCTGAGTTCAATCCCCAATACATGCCCTTCCAAAAAAAGAACTATCCAACTTTCAGAGATGCATGCTTTCCCTTAAGCAAAATGCACTTAATGAACTATATTCAGAGTATTTTAAAAAGTCATATATCTGGCCTATGTATTGCAAATATTTTTTCCAAGTCTGTGGCTTGTCTTCTCAAAAGAAGCAGATTTTTTTTTTTTTTTTTTTTAATGAAGAGCAAATTATCAATGTGGGTCTTTTCTCTCTTTTCTTTTTGCAATTACTGAGAAATTGAATCCAGAGCTGTCCACAGTGCACTACAACTGAGCTACATCCACAATTTCATTTTGATACAGGGTCTTGCTAAGTTACCTAGCTTAGCCAGGAACTTGCAATTCTCCTGCCTCATCCTCCGACTAGATGAGATTACAAGCATGTGCCATAAGGCCAATTTTAATAATGTGTTCTTTTATGTGTGATTCAAATTGTATATTCCAAGATGACAAAGGTTTTCTACCACATTTTCTTGTAAGAGTTCTATAATTTTAGGTTTTACATGTAGGTCTATAATCCATTTTTTAAAATATTTTTTAGTTGGACACAATACCTTTATTTTATTTATTTATTTTTATATGGTGCTGAGGATCAAACCCAGCGCATTGCACATGCTAGACAAGTGCTCTACAGCTGAGCCACAACCCCAGCCCCAGATCTATAATCCATTTTGAGTTTACTTTTGTATATGGTATAAAGTATAGCACCTTTAAGAAGTGGGGCCTGCCAGGCACAGTGGTACACATATGTAATCCCAGCTACTCAGAAAGCTGAGGATTACTGGTTGAAGATAAGCCTGCACAACTTACTAAGATCCGGTCTCCAACATAAAAAAGGATGGAATTGTAGCTCAGTGATGAAGTACCCCTGGGTTCAATCCCTAGTAACCACTTCCAAAAAAGTAAGACCTAGTGGAAGGAAGTTAGCTTACTGAGAAATTCCCTTGAAAGGAATATTGAAATAATGATCCCTTCTGTCTCTCTTTGTTTCCTGACTGTCATGAGAACAGGCCTTTTCTACAATGATCTCATGCCATAATGTGCTGTGCTACCACAGGCTCAATGCAACTGGACCAAATGACCATGGACTAAAACTTCTGAAACTGTAAATGAAAATAAATCTTTTTCCTAAGTTGATTATCTCAGGTATTTTTGTTACAGTAATGGAAAGCTGATTAAACTCAAACATACATACCCCTTTTGTCAGATTTATCTCTAATTTAAATGCTATTATAAATGCTATTGTTTTCTTTTAAAATCAATTTCCATTCATTCCCTGCTATTATGCAGAAACACATTTGATTTTTTTGTATTGATCAGAAACTCTAGAATTTTTTTTAGGGTCCATCATATTTTAGTTATATAGACAATAATGTATGTGTGAATAAAGATAATTTTTTCCTTCTTTCTTTCCAATGTATATACCTTTTACTTCTTTCTCTTGCCTTGTCAGACAGGCTAGACCATCCAGTACATATTCAGGGAAAATGGTAACCAAAGAAGAGATATAAATGGCCATAATAAGATGCTTGAGATCATTAGTCACACAACATTATTCACAATAGCCAAGAGGTGGCACAAACATACAGTGTAAAATGTGTAGAATTCTGACACATGCTACAACATGGATTAACTTTGAGAACATTATGCAAAATGAAATAAGACAGTCACAAAAATACAAACACTATATGATTCCACCTATATGAAGTAACAAAAAAGTAGAACAGAGTGATGTAAAAATTATCCTTTACTCTTTATAAAAAGGAGTCTACATTAAAAACTTTTTTATATTTCAGATTTATTAATTTTATCACATAATATATATATATATATATATATATAATGTCCTTAGATTATTCTAAAATAAGTTTATGAAAATGTTGATTGTAAACATTAGTGGTACACAGATAATAACATAGTCAAATTAACTAATACATTCATCAACACTCATAGTTACCCTTTGTATATAAGGGGATAAGGGCACTTTAAAATCTGCTTATCAAATTCCAAAGAAACAATAACATATTAGTAAATACAGTCATCATGGTTACATATATCCCCAGGACTTATTAACCTTATAACTGAAAGTTTACACACTTTGACCAACATCTCCCCATTTCCATTCTCCTCTTCAGGAACTGGCAACAACCCCTGGCAATCTCTATTCTGAGTTTAGATGCCACACATTTAAGTGAGATAGTAAAATATTTGTCAGTGTCTGGCTTATTTCACTTAGGGTAATGTTCTATAGGGTTTTCTTTTTGTTGTGTGTGTGTGTGTGTGTGTGTGTGTGTGTTTTCTTGTTCACCTTTCCAGAGATTGAACCCAGGGGCACTTAACCACTGAACCACATCCCCAGCCCTTTTTATTTTTATTTTGAGATATGGCCACACTAAGTAGCTTAGACCCTCTCTAAATTGCTAAAACTGGCCTTGAATTTGCAATCCTCCTGCTTCAGCCTCACCTCCCAGCCGCTGGGATTACAGACATGCACCACCACATCAAGCCCCTACAGGGTTTTCTATATTATCACAAGTGACAGGATTTCCTTGTCTTTACAGCTAAATAATATTCCATTATACTTTTTTTTTTTTTGTAGACAGGGTTTCAGTTTGAAGACCCAAGTTGGCTTCTAACTTTCGATCCTCCTGCCATAGCCTCCCAAATGCTGGGGTTACAAGTACGTACTACCATGCCCAGCTATACCATATATTTTTTAACTGACAGATAATAATTGCACACTTTCATGGGGTACAGTGTGATGTTTCAGAACATTTCTGTACTCAGTAATGACCAGCTCAGGATATTTAGGTTTATCTATCTTCTGCAACATTTATCACTTCTTTCTTTGTGAGAAGAACATTGAGCAGGGAATGATGGCGCACACATATAATTCTAGGAGCTAAGGAGGCTAAAGCAGGAGGATCAACACAAGTTCAAAGCCAGCCTCAACAACTTATGCCCTAAGCAACTTTGTGATACCCTATCTCAAAATGGAAAATAAAAAAGTTTAGGGACATGGCTCAGGAGTTAAGTGCCTCTGGGTTCAATCCCCAGTACACACACATATACACCATTGAAAATTCTCTCTTTGGAGCTATTTTGAATCATACAATACAATATTATTGACGATAATTATCCTTTTGTGTAACAGGATAACCAGAATTTATTCTTCCAGTCAAGCTGTGAATTTTTTTTTTTTTTTTTTTTTTGAAGTGCTAGGGATTGAACCCAGAGCTTCATCCATGCTAGGCAATCACTTTACCACTAAACTACACTCCCAGTCCCTGGGGGTGATTTTATATTCCATTCACCTCTCTCTCCCAACTCCTTTTCTCCACTATACTCCTCAGCTTCTAGTAACCACTATTGTGTTCTCTAATTTTATGAATTCAATGGTTTCTTTTTTATTCATAGTACAGTGCAAATATGAGTTATCTGTCTTTCCGTATATGACTTATTTTCTCAGGGCTATCCATGTTGATGCAAGTGATAGGATTCTATTCTTTTTATGGATGAATGTTATTCCTTGGTACATATATGTAAGTGTATATATCTCATACTTTCCTTATCCATTCATTTACCATTGGACACTAAGTTATTTCCATATCTTGACTTGAAAAATGCTACAATACACTTGGGAGTACAGATATAGCTTCAAGATACTGATGTCATTTCCTTCAGATGCAGACTAGAAGAGAAATTGCTGGATCATATGATAGTTCTATTTTTTTTTCTTGGAGACTCTCCATAATGTCTTCCATAATGATTATCCCAAACTATATTCCTACCTAGGTATACAACGTTTCTGCATTCTCTACATCCATGCCAACACTTTGTATTAACAAAAGCTTTTGAAGAAAAAATTATATGTAAAATTGGGGCTAGGGATGTGGCTCAAGCAGTAGCGTGCTCTCCTGGCATGCGTGCGCCCCGGGTTCGATCCTCAGCATCACACACAAAGATGTTGTGTCCGCCGAAAACTAAAAAAATAAAATATTAAAATTCTCTCTCTCTCTTAAAAAAAAAAGAAAGAAAAAATTATATGTAAAATCAACTTAGATATATAGTTTAATAATTAATTCACTTTCCAACTATAATGAAGATAATCTTTCATAATCAAGTTCATGTCACCTTACTAGTCAGAATGGCATACATTCCAATAAATAAATTCATTAACATCAAAAAAATTATTAACTTCAATTTACAATACTCAATGTAGGTCACACAATTCTTCTCATTGTAATAAAAATATATTTTTTAAACTTCAAAAATGCCTGTCTGTTCCTCAGTATAACAAACCATGCAAAATGAATAATGGATTTTGTTTAAACCACAAAGTACAGTTTGATTAAAGTTATTTGCTACATTAAATGATTTAGAACAGGGACTTGATCATTCCTTTTAGAGAACATTATTAAGGTCAGTTACACCAGCTGGTCAGGGAACCTAAAAAACAGTCATTTCAGATGATATGAATTCCTCTTTCTCATCACAAACCAAAGTAATTCTCTACTGTCATACCTACCACTGGAAATTCTGCAAAGGAGTGCTTTAGAAAAGGTTGCAACCACAAATGCCTATAGGATATAATAACCCTGTGAGCACAGGCAATCACTGCCACTAGGGTCCATCCAGTAGTTAACTGCCACATGAACTTGGAAAAAACAGAACTTCCACAACCAACAATAAAAAATTAAAAAAAAACAAAAAAAAAAAAACAGAACTTCCTTTTTGTCTTTTTAAGAAAAGCCAGAAGTCAGTTTTTCTGTGTAAATCTCTAACTTTTAAAACATTAGAAAAAAGCTGGGTGAGGGGCTGGGGTTATGGCTCAGTGGTAAAGCGCTCGCCTCACACATGCAAGGCCCTGGGTTCGATACTCAGCACCATATATAAATAAATGAAATTAAGTTATTAAAAAAAAAAAAAAAAAAAACCTGGGTGAGGTGATGCACACCTATAAATAAATCCAAGGCACTTTAGAGGCTGAGGTAGGAGAAAAACAAACTGGAGTCAAGGCGATTTAGCAAGACCTTGTCTCAAAATAAAAAATAAAAGAGCCAGGGATTTGGGGCGGGGGGTGGGGATAGGGAGTACATGCTTCTATGTGTGTATGTTGTTTTTTTTTTTTCTATCTTTCTGCTAAAAAGAACCCCAGGAACAGTGTCACCCACTATCCACAAACATACCTGACACCTAGCTCTTTGTTTCTTAAAACCATTTTCCACTAAAACATACCAGAGGTCCTTAGAAAAATGACAGAACAGGGCAGGAAAGTTCAAGATACACACAGAACAACATATGCAAGGAGGGAAAATCACTTTTCTTTTTTCATTTTTATTTTTGTTTTCTGGCTTTTTGGGGGAGGGGGGTGCTGGGGATAGAAAATAGAGTCATGTACACTAGGCAAGTGCTCTACCACTAAGCTACAATCCCAGCCTCATTTGTTATTTTTATTTATTTACTTTTCTGTAATGCTCGGGATTGAACCCAGGGCCTCATGCATGCTCAGCATGCACTTTACCACTGTACTATACTATTTTTTTTAGGTAGCCCTAAAAAAACAATAAAATGAAATAAAAGACTATTGCGGTTCTGTCAAAAGGACAAAGGAACTAGCCTAAAGAGTCTCTCACTAGTCAAACTGTGGACAATTTAGAAATGAAAATGAGTGGCAGGACCTGGGGATACTATACTCAGCAGTAGAGTGCAGGCTTACTATGTGAGGCCCCCCAACATGGCGGGGAAAAAAAGACAACATATTATAATCCATTATTGCCATTATTTTCCTCCTGTATATTTGTGTGTGTGCATGTGTTGTGCTGGGGATGAAACCCAGAACCTTGTGCATGTTAGGCAAGGGCTCAACCCCTAAGCCACATTCCCAGCCAACACTGATGTTTTTAAACTCTTGAGCCCACACTGACACAATAAAATGAATGAATGAAGGGAGGGGAGGAAGGTTATTTTTAACAATAGAATGTCAACTGATAAATGTAGATGGAATGGTAGAAAATAATCATTTTACAATCATACATTCAGATTCAATAAAAAATCATCAATTGTTATTAAAACTACTAGATAGAATTTTGTTGGAAAATAGGACAGTTATACAATCTCAAATTAATTCCTAAAGATACTAATAATCATAAAGAAATAAAATGTAATACCAGAGAAATACAGCTCATATCACTAATAATTGATCAGACTTATACAATATGCCTTCTGTTGGGATGCACTATAAAGAACACAGCAGTGATACAGTATACCAACAAAAATACACTGCCTTAGCCAGGCATAGTGGGGTACGCCTGTAATCCCAGCAGCTCAGGAGGCTGAGACAGGAAGAACATGAGTTCAAAGCCAGCCTCAGCAACTTAGAGAGGCACTAAGCAATTCAGTGAGATCCTGTCTCTAAGTAAAATACAAAATAGGGCTGGAGATGTGACTCAGTGGTCAAATGCCCCTGAGTTCAATTCTCGGTACAAAATAATAATAATAATAATAATAATAATAATAATAATAATAATAATAATACATTGCCTTAGTCTAATCATGAAGGGCCAAGCAGGCAAGCCCAAATTAAGGGGGAGAATTCTGGGAAAATGTCAATATAATGAAAAGAAAAAGAAGCGGGGAGGTCTGAGGTACTCTTTTAAGCTAAAGAAGATTCAAATTTGAGTACCAAAATCAGTGACAACAGGAAAATGTCCAAACGTGTGGAAATTGTTTTTAAGTAAATTTGTTACTTATGAGATACCCAGCTAATTGTTTGTTGTTGTTATTTCATTTGCTTTGATTTTTTTTCATGTTGATACAGTGGTTTATACCCAGGACCTCACACATGCTAGACAAGCACTCTACCACTGAGCTACACACATCCCAGCCCGTAACACTTGGAAATCAAACACAGTTCTAAATAATTCAGGGTTCAGAAGGAAATTACAAAATGTTTTAAACTTAAGAAAACAGAAAAGATAACATACCAGGGCTAGGATTGTGGCTCAGTGGCAGCGTGCTTTCCTAGCACGTATGAGGCATTGGGTTCGATCCTCAGCACCATATAAAAATAAATAAAATAAAGGTATTGTGTCCATCTACAACTAAAAAAAAAAATTTTTTTTTTTAAAAAAGGGCTGGGGATGTGGCTCAAGCGGTAGCGTGCTCACCTGGCATGCACGGGGCACTAGGTTCGATCCTCAGCACCACATAAAAATAAAGATGTTGTGTCCACCGAAAACTAAAAATAAATATTTAAAAATTCTCTCTCTCTCTCTCTCTCTCTCTCCCTA
>NW_026000103.1:1917520-1924250 GCF_001458135.2 Marmota marmota marmota
AAAAAAAAAAAAAAAAAAAAAGAGAGATAAACATACCAAAATTGTAGAATTCAGTTAAAGAAGTGCTTGGAGAAAAAAATGTATAGCACTGAACACTTTCATCTGAAATAAAGCAAGGTCTCAAATCAATAGTCTAAACTTCATCTTAGCATGGATGACATATGCATATAATACTAGCAAATCAAAAGGCAGGAGGACCACAAGTTCAAGGCTGACCTGAGCAATCTGGCTGGTACCCAGTACTGAACCCAAGGCAATTAACCACTGCACACATCCCCAGCCCTTTTTATTTTTTATTTAAAGACAATATCTTTATTGGAAGGCCTTGCTAAATTGCTCAGGCTGGATTTGAACTTGCGATGCTCCTGCCTTTAGCCTCCCATGCCACTGTGATTACAGGAGTGCACCACCATGCTCTATCGCAAGACTCTGTCTCAAAATCAAATTTTGAAAAAGAAAAAAAGGGCTGAGGATGTAGCTCAATGGTAGTACTTACCTAGCATTCATATGGCCCTGGGTTCAATCTCTAGAACTGAAGGAAAAAAAAAAAAAATCTTTGGGGCTGAAGCTGTGGCTCAGTGGTAGAGTGCTTTCCTAGCCATGTGTGAGGCATTGGGTTCGGTTCTCGGCACCACATATAAATAAACAAATAAAATAAAGGTCCAAACATCTAAAAAAAATTTTTTTTAAATCTAGATTTCAACCTTAAGATAGAGGAGTTGGGGTTGTGGCTCAGTGGTAGAGCACATGGCTAGCATGTGTGAGGCACTGGATTTGATCTTCAGCACCTCATTTAAAAAATAAATAAAAGTATTGTGTCCATCTACAACTAAAAAAATTTTTTTAAAGATTAACCTTTAAAAAAAAAAAAAAGAAAAAGATGGGCTGGGATTGTGGCTCAGCGGTAGAGCGCTCGCCTAGCACGGGCAGGACCCAGATTCAATCCTAAGCACCACATAAAAATAAATGCATTGTGTTATGTCCATTTACACCTAAAAAATAAATATTAAAAAAAAGAAAAAGAAATTTGAGAAAGAATTACAAAAACAAATCCAAAGAAAGCAGAAAGAAGGAAATCATAAAGGCAAGAAAAAGAAATAAAGCTATTCCGAGTCTAGCATGATTGCACATGCCTATAATCCCACTGACTCAGGAGGCTGAGGCAGGAGGATCACAAGTTCAAGGCCAGCCTGAGCAACTTAGCAAGACTCTCTCTCAAAATAAAAATTAAAAATGGCTGGAGATGTGGCTCAGTAGTAAATCACCCCAGGTTCAATCTCTGGTAACACCCACCACCAAAAAAAAAAGAAAAAAAAAAAAAAGAAAGAAATAGAAATCAACTGGAAGTAAAAATTATGTTTACTAATGTAACGGAATGCAAAGTCAATATACAAAACAATCATTTGTGCTTCTATACACCAAAAACTGGAAAAAAATTTAAATACAGGATCATTAGCAACATATAGCATCCAAAAACATGAAATATGGACTGGGGGTGTGGCTCAGTAGTAAAGCACTTGCCTAGGATATGTGAGGCACTGGGTTTGATTCTCAGCACCACATATAAATAAAGAAAATAAAGGTTCATTGACAACTAAAAAAATATTTAAAAATAAAATGTGAAATACTTAGGGATAAACTGAGCAAAATATATACAAAACTGTAAAATAAAAATTACAAAACACAGCTGAGGAAATTAAAGAGACCCAAATAAAGATCAATGAAACAGAAAGAGCAAAAATACATTTAAAATTGTAAAAAGGAAACAGACTGCATATAGCTGCAAAATTACTAAGTAGACCAAATGTGAAAAAGGAAGGAAAAAAAATTCTACAGATAGCAAGATAATCTGATAGGCAATAACCCATCTCCATAACTAGATACCATGATCAGGAAAGAGCTCTCAGCAAGGGTAGCATGCAAATGGAATCATGTTAAGGCACTGAGGTAAAGAAGTTGAAAATAGGCTGGTGTAACTGGTACATAGTGGATAAGGAGAAAATAAGGCTAAAGAGATAAGGCCCCTGGGCCAGAAGAAAAAGTTTGTTTTCAGGATGTATCCTTTCCCCTCCCTCATGCTATTAGTACTATTACCAATTGCCTTCAATACCTTCTAACAGATGAACCTGCAGCCTCATAAAAGCTGCTCTCCCAGTCCATCCTTCAAAACGGAATTAAATTATGTCATTTGCAGGAAATGGATGAAACTTTAGAGCATCATGTTAAGCAAACTAAGACAGACTCATAAAGTAAAGGAATGTATGTTTTCTCTCATATGTGGAAACTGGAGAGGAAAAAGAAAAAAAAAAAAATGGGAGTGGGGAATCTCATAAAAATAGAAGGGTGGCCTGCATGGTGATGCACATCTACAATCCCAGCAACTCAAGAGGATCACAAATTCGAGGCCAGACTCAACAGCCTAGGGAGATCTTGTCTCAAAATAAAAATTTAAAAAGGGTTGGGGGGGCTGGGGATGTGGCTCAAGCGGTAGTGCGCTCCTCTGGCATGAGTGCGGCCCAGGTTCGATCCTCAGCACCACATACCAACAAAGATGTCGTGTCTGCCGAAAACTAAAAAATAAATATTAAAAAAAATAATAAAAAGGGTTGGGGGTGTAGCTTAGCGATACAGAGCTGCTGGGTACTGACAAAGAAAGAAAAAAGGAAAAGGAAATAGAAAGGAGACCAGTAGAGTGAAGATGGGACCAGGGCAAGGGAGCAAGAGAAAAAAAGGGGAGATACTGGGGAGCAACAATGACCAAATTATATTGTTATATTGTATGCATTTATGAATATATAACAATGAATCACACCATTATGTATAATTATAATAGACCAATTTTAAAAATTTTAGCACAAACAAAACATGAAGTAAAAAATATGTAACAGTTTAAAATCCTTAACTGGCTCTTCATCCTCCCTCCCTCCCTTCCCTTCCTCATGTCCCTTCCTCCCTTCCCTTCTTCTCTTCCTTCCCTTCCTTTCTTCTTTCCTGTTTTTGGTACCAGGGATTGAACTCATGGACGTTTAACACACTGAGTCACATCCCCATTTTTTATTTTGAGACAGTCCCTCTGAGTTTCTGAGGCTGGTCTTAAACTTGTGATCCTCCTGCCTCAGTCTCCCAAGCCACTGGGATTACAGGAATGCACCACCGTGTCCAGCTTGGAGGGTCTTCTTTTGACTTTAAGACCCTCCATGACATAGTCCCCATTTATCCCTCCAGCTTAATATCCATTGCCCTCCAAAACTACCTTTGCTCATATACTAAATTACTGCATTTTAATTAAATCTGTCACATTCTTTCATTACTTTGTGCCGATTAGGAACATTCTTTGAATTTTAAATTAAATGACTCCTGGACTGTAGTTGTAGCTCAGTGTGGTTGTGACTCAGTGACAGAGTGCTTGCCTAGCATATGTAAGGCACTGGGTTCAATCCTCAGCACAACATAAAATAAATAAATAAAATAAAGGTATTATGTCCATCTACAACAACAACAGCAACAAAATTTAAATTAAATGATTCCTATTATGTAACCATCTCTGCTGAATCATACAAAGTTGGGTGATTCTCTCTGCTTCATCTTTTGCACTATTCTATATTAGTTGTGCTATACTTACGGTACTTATTTATAGGACTATTTACCCTACTAGACTTCAAGATTCACCTTTTTGTTATGTTAGTCATATTTTTATCCCAACAGAACAGATCCTTTTTCCATAATTAAAAAAGATATAACATTTATGCTTTCAGAAATAATGAAGAAATTAAGAAATAAATGAAGCAGGGCCCAGCAACTGGAGTGAGGGAGTAGCAATGAGTCAGGAAGATCACAAATTTTATTTCAGCAACTTAGTAAGACCCAGCCTCAAAAAGGGGGTAGGGGGCAGGGGACTGAGGATAAAGCTCATAGGTAGAGTATCCCAGGGTTCAATCCCCTGTAACAGGAACTGGGAGACAAGTGGCAATAATTTTAAATTTTTGTTTTGAATTCCTTTAATCATATTATATTTTTTTCTAAGTAAAAGTTTTCACCCTGACATGGTGGCACATGCCTATAATTCCAGCAACCCTGGAGAATGAGGCAAAAGGATCACAAATTCAAGACCAGTGTGGGCAACTTGGTGAGACCCTGTCTCAAAATAAAAATAAAAAGGAGTGGGGATGCAGCTCAGTGGTTGAGCACTCTTGGGTTCAATCCCCAGTACCCTGATCCTCAAAAGAAAAAAGGAAAAAGAAAACATTTTCAAATACAAGCATGGTGGCACACACCTATAAGCCAGGGACTCAGGAAGCTGAGGCAGAAGGATGGTGAGTTCAAAGCCAGCCTCAGCAATTTAGGGAGGCCCTAAGCAACTCAGTAAGACCCCATCTCAAAATAAAAAATAAAAAGAGCTGGGATGTGGGTTAGTGGTTAAGCACCCATGGGTTCAATTCCTGGTTTAAAAAAAAAAAAAAAAAAATCAAATACCACATTAAGCTTTTTTATATCCATATACCTACATATATATGTAAAATTTCTGGGTTTTAATTTTAAGTTTATAAGCAACGTTCTTTCCACAAACACTAAACTGTATATTTCAAATAATAAAATTAATTAATTTTGGAATGTCCTATAATCTGATGTTAAAGACCTATGGTTTTATACCAAGCAAACTATTTGAATTGTTCCCCCAAGTTTTAACTCTTCAAGGAGTTTTCCATTACCACAAAGTACCCCATTAATACAAGTCTGTTAAATTGACAGTTGAAAAGAAGAGGTACAACTTGTGGTATCAGCTTACAGATGATAACATATAATTCATATACTGTGAAAGTTTATCTGCCCTACTAAGTTTCAGCAAGCATATTAAATTGGAAATTCAAATTATAACAAACTGTTTTCCAAATCAGAAAATCAAATGAGATGAGCTGTCACTGACTCGGCAACTTTCTTTTTTACTTTACAACCTGTACTTAAGATGTAAGCACAAGACTGAAACCTGGTCTTCAAACTGAGGAGTAAAGCCAATGCAAAACCAGTATTTGTCTTGGCAGGAAACTACAATGAAAATATGAAATGTTTTGGTCTTAACTGGCCAATAAACAAAGAGCAAAGTTTCCTGGTTATTATTTATCATGCAAAATCCCTTGCATATAGCTACAAGTTAGCTTTTCTGTTACAAAACTTGTTTCTTTAGAAAGAGCTCCTGGCCCAAATAACCTTCTAAGTCTGGCATCATGAATTGTTACAACCTACACACCACTGCAGTTCCTTGTAATTTAAAAAGCTTTTAAGAACAGTTTCTACACACCAACTCTGTTGCCAATTTCTGCAACTAAAAGCTCAAGTTTATACTACAAATACTATATTTACTCTCAACAACAGAATGTATTCGTTAACAAATTATACAGAAGTTGCTCCAACCCACAACTTCAACAATTCTAACATCATAGCTTTTCTATTACCCAAATTAATAAGCCTTAACAGTTGTACATTAGGTAAGGTACTACTGGACAAAGTCAACTGAGATTAGACCCCTAATCTCAATCAACTATTTTGCAACTTGGTAAAACGGGATACCAATGGGGGAAAAGTATGGACTGAGTAGCAGAAAACTCCTTGACATTTCAAAAAAAAAAAAAAAAAGAAAGAAAGTAAGCCTATGAGACAGATCATGTTTATGAACACAAATCTACAAATCTAAGTTTATTTCTGAGTTCCTAGTCTCACACAAAAAAAAGGCAATTTACAACTCTCTAACAGTAATACAAAGAACAGGGTAGAAAATAAGTTTTTGTTGGTTTGGTTTGTTTTTTTGTTTGTTTTTCGTTTTTTGTTTTTAAGTTATAGTGAGCAAGAGAATACGTATCCTTTCATGCACAGAGATGAAGTTTTCCTTTTGCAATTAATTTCACTCTTGTAGGATGTACCCAAAAACAAAACAAAAAAAAAAAAAACGCAAAATACATAGCTTAACACACATAATCACCCCAAATCAAACATTTACTGAAAACTTAGTAACTAAGCACGTCAGAACTACACGCCTGTCACCCTCTAAACTGGGAAACCTGAAGGGAAAATCTACTCGTACCGAATTGTGGTTTCGGAAGAACCCCTTAACTTGGGCTTGTACACAATTAAAGCAGACTCAGGAGATCGATTTCTCAGGTTACAGTATTAGACAATTTCTGAGGCAAGCACACAAGCAGCCAAGGGTTCGCTACTGGAAATTACACTCTCATATTTACTCAAGTAACTACGGTTACTGCCCTAAATTTTCCCGTGTGGAAGAACCCCACACACCATTTAAAACTGGGTCATTCCTTCTCTGCTCTGATGAAGCACGGTCTTTGGGAGGGAAAAGGCCGCGGAAGCAGAAAAAAAGAGGAAAAAAGGACATGACAGCATCTTCAATACAGAAAAGGTACAGCACTTTACAGGAGTCAGCACTAGAGGCTCATTCGTTGGCTTTAATTGTGTTTAGTCACTCGGGAGTTGGACGGAACCGGCCTTCGTTACAAGTCACCCCCAACAAAGCCCTAGGGATCAGCCACCACACGGCGAGGAGGAAATGTCCTCAATTCACCTGCGACACCTGCCCGGGCACCCCCGCTCTTCCCCCGGAACCCCTCCGTACCCCAACCTCTCTGCAAACACCGCCACCCGCTGGAGCTCTCGATCCCCCGGGAGCCCCCGGTCCCAACCCCCCACCACCCGGCTCCCCACCTAGGCGGCAGAGGTCCGG
>NW_026000103.1:1924392-1932044 GCF_001458135.2 Marmota marmota marmota
CCCGAGGTGGGCCAAAGCGGCAGGGCCCCTGCGCTCCTCCGCCGCCTCCCCCCAACCTCACCTCGACCACCTTGGGGTCCGAGGCTGACCGGTGGGGTTACTCTCCGCCTCCACAATTCGGGCCAGGCGGGCACCGAGCTGCGCGGAAAGCGAGAGCTCCGGGCGCTGCTGGGCACGGTTCCTGCGGGGCTGAGACTCGTCGTGAGACCTCTGGCAGGTGGCGGCTGCACTTCTTGGGGTTTTCAAAGATATGGAAAGTGGTGCTGAGTAGCTCAAGATCACTGAGGAGAGGGCCAAAAGGGACGTGGAGTTTCAATTCCCCTCCGTGACTGAGGAGTCAGGAGGCCCGGGAGAGACCCGCGCTAGGAGAGTGTTTGACCGCTGACGGTTTCGCTACTTCTGCCGAGATTTTGGGATGCGAGCTCCAAATATGGAAATTGTTCATTGAAATAATCGGTACCCTCCTGCCTCCTTAAGTGGCGACTCTTTATTTACACATTCCCATTCAGAGTCATTTCGCTATAATGCAAACTTTGCAAGGTATTTTCGACATCGTTTTAAAAAATTATTCAAGAAGAAGCAAATGGTTTGAAAAATTAGAAAATTTTGCCTCTAGGTCCCCCTCCCAAAAAAATAAATCAATAAGCTGGCGAGTTACTTCACAGATTCCATGGTAGGTCAAAAGTAGAACTATTAAGATTTGTACAGCCGGGTGTAGTGGTGCCCCCCTGTAATCCCAGCGGCTCGGGAGACTGAGACAGGAGGATCGCGAGTTCAAAACCAGTCTCAGCAAAAACGAGGTGCTAAGCAACTCAATGAGACCCTGTCTCTAAATAAAATACAAAATAGGGCTGGGGATGTGGCTCAGTGGTCGAGTGCCCCTGAGTTCAATACCGGGTACCAAAAGAAAAAAAAAAAGATTTGTGCATATCTGGTGAGTATTCTTGTAGATAATGATCATTTTCCTAAGTATTTATTTATTCTAATTTGGTATACATGACAGCAGCAGAAAGCATTTCAACCCATAGTACACATATAGAGCATAATTTTTCGTGTCCCTGGTTGTTCACAAAGTAGAGTCACACCATTCATCTCTTCATACATGTATTAATTAGGGTAATGATGTCCATCTTTCCTACCCACACGCCCCCTCTCTTCCCCTTCCTCCCCTTTGCCCTATCTAAAGTTCCCCCATTCCTCCTATGCTCCCCCCATTTTCCTGAGAATTACTGTCTCATTCCATTTGTATTTTTGCTGAAAAGGGTGAGGTTAGACCTAGGTCACAATTACCTTGCTGTTATTTTATTTATGGGATTCTATATTCAGCAATAGAAACTACCTTCCT
Organism: Marmota marmota marmota; assembly: GCF_001458135.2. Lineage (NCBI taxonomy): Eukaryota > Metazoa > Chordata > Mammalia > Rodentia > Sciuridae > Marmota > Marmota marmota. Next base: position 1,925,738 of record NW_026000103.1, read on the forward strand.
AACCACATTAGCAGTCAGAATAGATTCAAGAAGAAATACATAACAGACCACACGGTTGCGCTCCCCTGTAATCCCAGCTAAAGCAGAATCTCTCAAATTCTAGGCCAGTCACAGCAATTTAGCAAGAGACCTTGTCACAAAAGGAAAAAAAAAATTAAGAAAAACTGGGGATGTGGCTGAGTGGTAAAGGACCCCTGGGTTCCATCTCCTGTACCAGAAAGAGAGAGGTGGTGGGGGAAGGGGGGATGAGGAGTAATGAATGAATGGCAATAAAAGTTTAATGATGTCCACTGGAAGCCATCCTTGACATTGATAATCTAGATGGCAGAAGTTTAAAAAGGGGTATCACTATTTTGAGAATTAGCTTATTGACTTCTTGTCCTTACTTCCCCAAGTGCAAATTTGTTTTAAAATATTTAAGTGGGGCTGGAGTAGTGCTCAGTAGTAGAGTACTTGTCTAGTATTCCTAAGGCTTTGGGTTCCATCCCCGGCACCCCAAAGAAAAGGTAAAAATATTTAATAGGGACAAAATTTCTTAGTTGTACATATTACAGTTAATTCTTAGAAATTGAGAACTTTTTCTTTTCTGTGGGTGTCTCTCTTTCCCCCTCCCCTCCTTCCCCATAACCCTTAAAAATGAAAAATGGAAGAAGCTAGTATCTCTACCATTTTATTAATTTTGCAGATTTGAGAAATTCTTTTTCTTACTATTTTAATTGTCCTGTAGTTTTACCATAGATTTTTTCTTTTCTTTCTTTCTTTTTTTTTTTTTTTTTTTTTCGTGTGTGTGTGTGAGAGAGAGAGAGAGAGAGATGCTGACATACCCAGGGTCTTGTGCTTGCTAGGCAGGCACTTTACCACTGAGGTACACACCCCCAGCCCTTTTTATTTTTTATTTTGAAACAGGTCTCATTCACCTACCAAGACTGGCCCTAACTTGCTACCTCAGCCTCCCCAATAGCTTGGGTTACAGGCATGCACCACCACACCCAGCTGGTAACTTTGTGTGGTGTGTGTGTGTGTGTGTGTGTGTGTGTATGTGTGTATGTGTGTGTGTGTGTGTTACTAGAGGTACTCTACCACCTGAAGTACATCCAGCCTTTTTTTTTTTTCTAAATAGGGTCTTGCTAAATTACAGAGACTGACCTCAAATTTGTGATCCTCCTGCCTCAGCCTCCCCAGTCTCTGAAATTACAGGCCCACATCATACTGGCTAATATGTGTCTCTAGTGCTCAGCATGCCATATTTTTCATCATTCTTTTTGTGCTCTTCAAAAACTTCTTAACATTGCTGGATGAGTTCAGGATCATATAAGTCACACTGTATTCATATGTCATGTTCTTTTCCAGATGCTTAGTACCTAGCATAGTAATCTATATATAATATTCTCTCAAAAAATATAAATCAGTAGGTTCTGGATGTGTAGCTCAGTGGCAGAGAGAACTTAACCTAGCATGCACAAGACCCTGAGTTCAATCCCACCACCACAAAAAAGAATGAAAAGAAAAATTTGATGAATGACTGGTATAAGTCAGGGTATAAGTCAACCTGCTTCCCTCACTACTCATCTCATCTGTAAGGTGAGTAGAATTATATTCATAAAGTAAGATCATTTGTTAATTTACAATAAGTTGTAAGTATTAAGTAGAACAGTTCAGTAACTAATACTCAGCAAATGTGACAGGATGATTCATGTTTACAACAATCCCTGCCTTCTGGTATTTACATCTTTGTGTAGTTCTTTCTCATTGAGTGTGAGGTAAGCTATTGACTAGCTTTGAATACACAGAATACATGGAAGTGGTGATGTCTCTCTCTAGTGAGATGAAATTTTATAAAAAAGACTTCAGTCTTGGATTGTCTCATCCTCTGGGATTGATGGCTCACTCTTGGAGAAGCCAGCTATCATGTTGTCAGGCATTCCTTTGAATAAATTTAAGAGTGCACTCTCTCAAAGGCGAATCTTGAAATGACTGCAAGCCCAGCCAACATCTTGGTTGCAGCTTTCTGGCAGACCCTGAGCCAGAATTACGCCACTAATGCACTCCAAGATTCTTTGCTCAAAGAAACCATGAGATAATAAATGTTTCTTCTTTCCAGCTGCAAAATTTGGGGGTAATTTGTTACATGTATTGTATGAAAAATAGTAAATGCTCGTGATTGGTAGCTCTTCTTTTAATGAATGTATCTGAATTCATTCAGTGTACGATTTAGCATCCTATAATGCTGATCCCAAGCTTAATGAGTTTGTTTACAATTCCAGTACAAGAAAGCATCCAGGAATAGTGAAAAGACTGGCTTTATCTAATGTTACTTATAGACTATCTTTGATAGTCTAGAAGAACTCATTCGAGTGGGTTTCACATAGCTGTTTGTAGTGGCATGTGCCTCTAATCCCAGTGACAGTGACGCAGGAGGATGAAAAATTTATAATGCCCCAGCAATTATAAAAACTGTGGAAGCCAGGTGTGGTGACACATATCTGTAATCCCAGCCAATTGGGAGGTAGGGGGATCACAAGTTCAAGATCAGCCTCAGCAAAATTTAGTGAGACTCTGTATCAAAATAAAAAAAATAAAAAGTGTTGGGGATGTAGCCCAGTGGTTAAGCAACCCTAAACTCAATCTCTGATTTAAAAAGAAAAAAAAAAAAAAGAAGAAGAAGAAGAACTGGTTTCAATCCCCAGTACAAAAAATAAATAAATAAATAAAAAGAAAGAAAGAAAGAAAGTTTCACATTGTATTTAGAATTGCTTTAAAGTAATGCAGTAGGGATGAGGGGGAGAGGAAGTAGTGATTTAGATAAAAAAAGATTGTATATATGTTGAAATTCAGTTACTGATACTTGAGAATTCCTATATTGTTCTTTATTTTTACATCTTCTAAAACTTTTCCATAATTTAAAATAAAGTTGTGAGCCAGGCACAGTGGCACACTCCTGTAATCCCACCAGATTGGTAGGCTGAAGCAGGTGGATCTCAAGTTCAAAGCCAGCCTCAGCAATTTAGCGAGGCCTAAGCAACTTAGCAAGACCTTCTCAAAATAAAAAGGGCTGGGGATGTGGCTCAGTGGTTAAGTACCCCAGGTTCAATCTCTAGTACCTGACTCACCCCCCAAAAAATTGTTCTAATTATTTCATGGATTCACAAGTTTGATGCTGAGGGGAATCTTTAGAGATCATCTCTTTAATTATTTAATTATTTATTTATTGGTTTTGTTGATTGAACCCAGAGACACTGAACCACTGAGTCACATCCCCAGTCCTTATATTTTATTTAGAGATAAGGTCTCATTGAATTACTTAAGTCCTTGCTAAGTTGCTGAGGCTGACTTTGAATTCGCAATCCTCCTGAGCTACTGGGATTACAGGAGAGCACCAATGTGCCTGGCTCTTCTTTAATTTTTTTTTTCTGGTACTTAGAATTGAACCCAGGGTCACTTTACCACTGAGCTAAATCCCCAGTCCTCTTTATTTTTTGAGACAGGGCCTTGTTGTATTGCCCCAGTTGGCCTTGAGCTTGTATAGACTGGCCTTTAATCTGTGATCTTCCTGCCTCAGTTTCCCAAATCACTGGAATTATAGGTGGGTGCCACCATGCCTGTCAGAGATCATCTGTTCTAATTAACTCATTTGCTAGACAGGGAAATTAGATACCAGCTGTTATGCTTTGGATATGTGGTATCCCCGGAAAACTCATATGTGATGGGCACAGTGGTACTCACCTGTAACTTCATCAATTCAGGAGGCTGAGGCAGGAGGCTTGCAAGTTCCAGACCAGGTTTAGCAACTTAGTGAGGCCCTCAGCAAGTTACTGAGATCTTGTCTCAAAATAAAAAGGGCTGAACAGATAGATCAGTGGTGAAGCGCCCCTAGGTTAAATCCCAATCCCCCCCCCCAAAAAAAGTTCATATGTGAGACAATACAAGAATGTTCAGAGGTAAAATTAATTAATTGATTATGAGAACTATAACCAAATCAGTGGGTTAATCCACTTAAATGGATTAACTTGGTGGTAGCTGTAGGCAGGAAAGGTGTGATTGGAGGAAGGAGGTCACAGAGACTTACCTTGGGGTTTATATTTTGTCCCTAGCACCTCACTCTTTCTCTCTCTGCTTCCTGGCTATCATGAACTAAGCAGCTTTCCTCCACTGTGCCATTCTGACATAATGTTCTGTCAGCCAACTCTGGACGGTACCTCTGAAACCATGAGCCAAAATAAACTTTTCTTCCTTCTAAGCTGTTCTTGTCCAGTCTTTTTAACAAAAAAACAACAAAACTTTTTTACTTAGTGTGCTAATCAGCTTTTTGTCACTGTGACAAAATGCCTGAGAAAATTAGATTAAAGGAGAATGGATTTATTTTGGCTCACAGTTTCATTCTGTGGTCACTTGGCTCCATTGTTAGGTGGCCTAAAATGAGGCAGAATATTCTGGCAGTGGGAGCCTGTGGCAGAGGTGACTGCTCACCTTGTGACAGCCATGACACAAAGAGAGATAGGAAGGGTCCCTGCATGTTGATGCCCGATTGACCTGCTTTATCCAATAGGCCCTACCTCCTACCTTCCGATAACCCATTAGGATATCTAGTCAGAGCCCTCACGATCCAATCACCTCCCGACAGCCCCACCTCTGAATGCTGCCACATTGGGAATCAAGGCTTCATTCAATACGTGAGCCTTTGGGGGACACTTACAATCCAAACCATAATACCCAGAGTCTCCTGGTCTCATTTTTGTTGATTTCATGTTTGAGTGTTGAAAACAAAGCACCAAATTCATAGCTTCATTTATTATTTTTATTTTTTTATGATGGATACTGGGGATTGAACTATGCTATACCTTCAGTCCTTTTAATTTTTTATTTTGAGACAGCCTCTAAGTTGCCCAGGTTGGCCTCAAACTTGTGATACTCCTGCCTCAGCCTCCCAAGTCGCTGGTATTACAGTTATGCACCACCTTGCCCCACTCATAGCTCTTTGTCAATCAGGATAAGTTGCTCTAGATTTCCTGGTCTGCAATTTGGATGTGTTGTCCACTTGAAGATTGGCAGATTATTTGGTTCTAGTCTGCCACTCATCAATTTTGGAAGATATATTTGCAGGGTTTCACATTGACAGGTGCTCTTAGCCACTATTTAAGAACTTTAAACTTCACTGGCAACATTCATTGAAATATCTAAAATAGCAAAGAGAATTCAGAACAAAAAGTCTTAACTGTTATTTGGGGGAAAATTTTTATTTGGATCTGTATTTTCCAGTTTATTTTTTCTTTAACACCTAAAATTTTCTCTAATGGCCTGAAAGCAATTGAAGTTGTCCATTGATCTTACCTTAAGCCAATAAGAGAATAGTTTCACAGGACAAAATAGGAACCAGAAGTAAGAACAGAAGGGGAAAGGGAAGGAGGAAAATAGTTAATACTTATACTGTATTCCTGTATGTATATGTTTGGGGTTTTTTTGGGGGGAGGAGGGGGGACTGGGGATTATACCCAGCGGTGGTTAACCACTGAGCCACATCCCAAGCCCTTTTTATGTTTTATTTTGAGACAGGGTCTCACTGAGTTGCTTAGGGCCTCACTAAATTGCTGAGGCTGGCTTTAAACTTGCAATCCTCCTGAGTCACTGGGTTATAGATGTGAACCACTGCAACCAACACTGTGTGTATATGTTAAAAGCTGAATATCCTGTCATCCTATTATATGTGTAGTTGAGTTTTCAGATTTGTAAGTTTTTATACATCCTTTCATTGAGTAAACATTTAATTAAATGGGGGCGGGGGAGTACTGTAAACCAGATGCATGACTCAACATCTGTAATCCCAGCACCTAGGGAAGCTGAGACAAGAAGATTGGGAGTTCAAAGTCAGCCTTGGCAAAATCTACGGGCTAAGCAACTCAGCAAAAACCTGTCTATAAATAAAATATTAAAAACAGGCTGGGGATGTGGCTGCATGGTTAAATGCCCCTGGGTTCAATCCCTGGCACCAAAAAGTAGGGGAAATGGGCTGGGGAGATAGCCCAGTGATAGAGCACCCCAGTTCAATCCCCAGTAACACGCACATGCGCACGCACACACCCACACACAGTTTTAAGTAAGGCAGTAATGCACACCTGCAATCCCAGTGGCTTGGGAGGCTGACACAGGATGATTTCGAGTTCAAAGCCAGCCAAGGCAATAGGGAGGTGCTAAGCAACTCAGTGAGACACTGTCTCTAAATAAAATACAAAATAGAGCTGGGGATGTGGTTCAGTGGTCAAGTGCCCCTGAGCTCAATCCCTGGTACCAAAAAAAAAAAAAAAAAAAAAAA
>NW_026000103.1:1932116-1937036 GCF_001458135.2 Marmota marmota marmota
CTATCTTTGGCGGTGTCAGTTCCTTTTACCTTTTGTTAGTTTAGGTTTGATGTGCTTTGGGGCTTTGATTGGACTTTGTGCTTGTATATGCCGAAGCTTGTATCCCACAATTGCCACAGGCATTCTCCATCTCCTTGCAGGTTTGTGTACACTGGGCACAGTAAGTTGTTTCGTTGCTGGAATTAAACTACTCCACCAGAAACTAGAGCCGCCTGAGAATGTGTCTGGTGAATTTGGATGGTCATTCTGCCTGGCTTGCGTTTCCGCTCCTTTACCGTTCATGGCTTCTGCTCTGTTCATCTGGGCTGCTCGCACCAACCGGAAAGAGTACACCTTAATGAAGGCATATCGCGTGGCATGAACAGGCCTGCTTTACATTTGCCGTTTTAATATTTTTGATATCTGTTTTCCCTTGCATCCCTCCCAAATGTTTTATTTTTTTGTGGATATACCATTTTATCCTGAAAATCCATTTTATTTAAATACACACACATGACTAAATATACAATAAATGCCACTAAAATTTATGTGGTTTACTCAGTGATTCCATTTCTCAAACTAATTTAGGTTCAAAATCTAGTCAGAAAGAAAGAGGCTTGACACAAATTTGTGACAGAAAATCTGCAATAGGAAATTGACCCAGAGCAAGTTCTCCTTATGTCTATTAAGACTTTTCACCAAACACACAGTAACTATCTGTTGAACCAGAAATAAATTTCTTTGGTAAACCTCAAAAAAAATAAATAAATAAAATGACCCAATGTGTCCCAGTCTCCACAGAGAGTGTGTTCTCTTCCCATACCTTATCAGGCTGCCACTCTGCCTCAGCACTAAGGAGGAAGGAGGGGGAGGAGCTAATCTGAGAGTCTCTTCAAGTTACTCAGCACATTCTTTATTCAATAGATTTCTTTTCTAGGCCTAAAGAAAAAACACAACTGGGCTAGGAGTGTGTAGGACTGGCTTCTCATTATGTTGGAGGAGAGCAAATGATCCTGAATGAGAACAGTCCTAACAAATCATAAAGAAGGATAGGGGTGCTTGACACAGTGCATGCCTATAATCCCAGCAACATAGGAGGTTGAGGGAGGAGGATCACAAGTTCAAGGCAAGCAAGCCTCAGCAATTTAGCAAGGCCTTAAGCAAATTAGCAAGACTCTCAAAATAAAAAATATTCTTATTTTGATAATGTAGCTCAGTGGTAGAGCACACCTGGGTTCAATCCCCAGTACCAAAACAAACAAAAATAGTAGTATAACAAACTCTTCTGAATCCACTATTCACACCTACCATTTTTTGTTAAAGAATTGTTTCTTTCTTTTTTTAAGTTATTGATGGACTTTTTTGTTTGTTTGTTTTGTTTTAATGTATATGTGGTGTGAAGAATTGAACCCACTGCCTCACACATGGGAGGCAAGTACTCTACCACTGAGCCACAAACCCAGTCCCCATCACCCACCTTTAATGATTACTTTTTTTTTTCCAATACTGGGGATTCAACCCAGAACCTACACATGCTAGGCAATTATTCTACCACTGAGCTATATCTCCTTTTTAAATTTTATTTTAAGACAGGGCCTCATTAAGCTGTTCAGGCTGGCCTTCCAAAGAGCTGACATTACAGGTGTGTCCCAGCTCTCCTGCTTAATGATTAACTCTTGTTAATCTTATTTCCTGTGTTCCTGTACCTATTCCTCACTGCTCTCTGAGTATTTTGAACTAAATACATATCATTTCATCTGTAAACACTTCAGTGTGTATCTCCAAAAGATAAGGACTTTTGAAAAACATAATCACAAGGCCACTCTTTTTTTTTTTCTTTGCAATAGTGGGGTTGAACCCAATGGCACTTTAACACTGAGCAACATCTCCAACCCTTCTTAGGGCTTTTTAAAATTTTGAGACAGGGTCTCAGTAAATTATGGAGGCTGGCCTCCAACTTGCCACCCTCTTACCTTAGCCTTCCCTATTACTAAGATTATAAATTTGCACTACCACACCTGATCACACATATTAAAATTTTTTAATATTTTTAGTTGTAATGGACACAATACCTTTATTTTTATTTATTTTTTTTAATGTGGTACTGAGGATTGAACCCAGTGCCTTACATGTGCCAGGCAAGTGCTCTACCGCTGAGCCCCAGCCCCAGCCCCTTAACATAATCATTCATAACTTCATTCTTAACTATAATGTCAATTAATAGTAATTTATTTTTTTTACTTTTTGGTGTCCTGGGAATTGAACCCAGGATCTGGCAAGTGTTAGTCAAGTGCTCTATCACTGAACTACACCCAGCCCCTAAAGGTAGTGTTTTAATGACAAAGAACCTAGAAATATTGATTTTTTTTTCATCCTTTCCCAATCATGGATCTAGTCCTTTGGATACAACTCCTGCCTGCTGGATTTGAGTTTGCCATATACTTTTCTGACTGGTGAACTCGAGTGTTGCTGCCCCAGTCCTTTATTTCAGCATCCTCTATGCTTCACAGAGTGTAGGGTGTAGGGATCATTTCCTTCAAATTCCCCACCCTAAAATGGTTCATTATTCAAATCAAAAACTCTATGATGTGATGTGAGACTTCCTAAAAATCTCAAAAGTAGCCTTGCTTGGTGGCACAAGCCAGTAATCCCAGTGACTCCAGAGGCTTAAACAGGAAGATAGTGAGTTCAAGTTCAGCCTCAGCAATTTAGCGAGGCCCTAGCAACTCAGGAAGCCCTGTTTCTATATAAAATGGCTAGAGAAGTAGCTCAGTGGTAAAGTGCTCTGAGATTCAATCCCCAGTACAGCAAAAGAAATAAGAGTCTAGGGATGTAGCTTAGTGACAACACACTTGCCTCGCAGGCAGGAGGACTTGAGTTCAATCCCTAATACCAGGGGGAAAAACAAACACACTGTGATCTTATCTAATACCTTCTAATACCTATTCAAAATTTCGCCCAGTTTTATAGTCTCTTTCACATTGAAAAGGAAAACATGAATTTAAAAATATCTCTAAAATGGATCACTAAAAACCATAACTATTTCAACCTTTCTTTGTTGTTCTAGGTTCAACCTCTTTTCTTTTAAGGGAACTCATTCATCTCAATGTGTGTTAATACTATTCACTCCCAAATTAACTTCTTCAACCCCAAGCTATAGTCACTGTCTCTAGTGTCTAAATAGCAAAGCACAATAATTCATTCCCTTCCTTGACAGCATTTCACCTTTCCCAAAAAAATATTTCCTTTTTAAACTACCCCATTTCAGTATTATGGTTCCTCAGTGTCTACAGAAGATTAGTTGCATGATCCCCTGCACTACTAAAATCTGTGATTGCTGAAGTCCTTTCTATAAAATGGTATAATATTTGCATTTAACTTACTCATATCCTCCCATGTGCTTTGTTATTTATAATACTCAATGCAATGCAAATTGCTATGTAAATAATAATTATGCTATGTTGTTTAGGGAACACTGACAAGGAAAAAATTTTCATGTTCAGTACTGATGCAATTCATTTGTTAATTTATTTTATTTTTACCGTGTTGGGGATTGAACCCACAGCTTCACGCACACTAGTCACTGTGCTACACCACCACTGAGCTACATCAATATAGCCTACATGATTTGTTTTTTATGGGATATTTTTGATCTATGATTTGTTGCATCTGTGGATGCCCAACTATTGGATGTGAGGGCCCAATTGTAGATACTACCATCATCCTCAAGAAAAATAAGACTTCCAGGTGTGATGGAATATACCTGTAATCTCAGCAACTTGGGAAGCTAAGGCAGGAGATTGCAGGTTCAAAGCCGGCCTCAGCAATTTAGCAAGGTGGTATGCAACTTACCAAGACCTTGTCTCAAAATAAAAAAGAACTGGGGAGGTAACTCAGTGGTAGAGCACCCTGAGTTCAATGCCCAGTACCACAAAAAAGAAAAAAAAAATTAGAGAGTTACCATTGACTCAGAAATCCCACTCCTAAATATATACGCAAAAGAACTGAAAATGTATGGCCAAATAAAAAGTTACCCGTAGAGCCAAGCACAGTGGCACAAGCCTGTTATCTCAGCCACTCAGGAGGCTGAGACAGGAGAATTGCAACTTCAAAGCCAATTTCAGGAATTTAGCAAGACTCAGCAACTTAGTAAGACCCTGTCTAAAAATAAAAAATAGGGCTGGGGTTGTGGCTCAGTAGGAGAGTGCTTGCATAGCACACTTGAGGCCCTGGGTTCTATCCTCAGCACGACATAAAAATGAAGTAAAGATATTGTGTTCACCCACAACTAATAAATAAACATTTAATAAATAAATAATAAAAAGAACTGGAGCTGTAACTCTATGGTAAACCCCTCCTGGGTTCAATCACCAATGTCACATATACACACACACACAAAAAAAAAATTTTTTTACATTGATGTTTATAATAGTATGATTTGTAATGACCATAAAGTGGAAATAATCCAAATGTTCATTAACTCATGAATGGATGAATAAAATGTATACATTCATACAATGTAATAGTGCTTAGCAATAAAAAAGAACAGAGCACTGATACATTCTATAATGTAAATAGCTATATCTGTTATCAAAATAAGATGCTATGTTGCTAAGAACCCAACTACTATGTGTAACTATGAAGTTCTAATAAAAAAAAAATAGTAACATGCTAAGTGAAAGAAGCCAGTCACAAAAGGCGATAGAGTATATGAATCACTATACAAAATTCAGAATAGCGATAGAGTATATGAATCACTATACAAAATTCAGAATAGCCAGATACATAGAAACAGAAAATAGATCCATGGTTACTAGGAGCTGAGGCCTAACTACTAACAGGATGGAATTTCTTTGTGGAATGTTGAAAATGATTTAAAATTGATGTGGTGATGATTGTACAACTGTGTGAATGTTTTCAGTACTATTGAATTATAGACTT
>NW_026000103.1:1937109-1939437 GCF_001458135.2 Marmota marmota marmota
TTTGAGTTGGCTGTCTATTTCCCCCAAAAAAAAAAAAAAAAAAAAGGCAGCTAGTAGAACATGCCTGTAGTCCCAGCTACTTGGGAGGTTTAGACAGGAGTATTACAAATTTGAGTTTGAGGCCTGCTTGGGCAATTTAGCAGGACCCTGTTATTAAAAATCATAAAAAATTTTAAAAATGGCTGGGGATGTTAGTTTCCTGGTAGTGTCCCTGGGTCAATCACTGGTTATCCCCCAAAGAAGGTAAGTATGTGTCCTAAGTTGATTTGTTTGTTTGTTTGTTTGTTTGTTTTTGTTTTTGGTACTGGGATTGAATTCAGAAGTGCTTAAGCACTGAGCCACATCTCCAGCCCTTTTTTATATTTTATTTAGAGACAAGGTATTGCTGAGTTACTTAGGGCCTTGCTAAGTTACTGAGGCTGGCTTTGAACTCATGATCATCCTGCCTCAGCCTCTTAAGCCACTGGGATGAGTTGTGCACTACCACACCCAGGCTTGTGTCCTGAGTCTTGAACCACATTGTCCATATAAAGAACTGTCTTGATGGGTGCAGTGGTGCATACCTGTAATCCCAGTGACTCACGAGGCTGATGCAGAATTGCAAGTTCTAATCCAGAGAATTTAGTGAGATATTGTCTCAAAGTTTCAAAAGGGCTTTGAATGTAGCTCAGTTATAGAAGACTGCACCGTACACTTACAGCTCTAGGTTCAAACACAGCAATGCCAAAGGATAAGGGAATAAACAACCCTTTCTTTTTAGTTTGCAGATTACCGACCAGGGCAACTTTGATACCCAGAGAGGCAATTATAGCATAGCAGGGAAAGCCTTAGCACTAACACTTGGGCAGGATTGGGCAGAGGTGAAACCACCACCTCCCCTTTCAAAGTTGCTTTCTGAGCTAGAACCTGGTCTTATTCACCAGTACTCACAACATCGTGGCACATAATAGATACTCAATATTTATAAGTCAATGAATGAACCACCCAGTCATATGTTTACCAGTAGATAACAATTCATACCTCTCCCAATTGTCCTCATTCAGAATTGCCCATTAGTTAGCCCTTCTCTGAGTCATAGTTACAAGAAAACCACATGAACCCCACAAGAGCAGTGGCCTGTCAGGGCTCCAACTTTTGCTTCAGTGAAACTCAGGCTAGCTTTCCTTTTAGTGAAGCTCTTCATCATTCTCTGTATCAACATTCCTGGTAATTATAACCAGCTTGAACAAAGAGCTTTTTAAAAAGGCCTGTGCCTACCATGAAGTAGGAGTGAATGTACCAGAGTTCATGTGAAATCTCCAATCCACTTTTTTGTCAGGTTGATGGTCATGGGTTAAACTGCCTATAATAAAATAAAATTTAAAAGACAAGTCTCTATTTTAATAACTACTTCTGTCTTCCTTACCAGTTCCTTTCCAATAGCCATTGATGCATGTATTTATTTTTGCCTCCTCTTTAGCCAGAAAGCATTTAAGTTATCTTATAAAATTACATACAACAGCTGAGTTTGGTGGCACACACCTGTAACCCCAGTGACTCCAGAGACTGAGGCAGGAGGATCATAAGTTCAAGGCCAGCCTGTGCAATTTATCGAGATCCTGTCTCAAAATAAAAAGCAGGGGATGTAGATCAGTGTAAGGTGCACTTGGGTTCAATCCCCAGTTAAAAAAAAAAATCTGGATTTTTTTCCCAAAAGCATGTGTATTAGATCAAATTTAAATTAACTCAGGACAAACTATGATTTTAGCATAGTCTCTTGATAGTTATTATCAGACAGTTATGCACGAGACTCCTTTTTCTATAAACACTCAGCTTTACTTTTTGGTAGGACTGACATAAATGGACATTTCAAGTTACACTTAAAGGACCATTATCTTTCTCTTTTAAATGTCCAGGCATAACTGCACTTTTCTTCCACCCATATATTCGTAGTTTTGTCTTTGATTATACTTCCCTGCTGGGCATTCAACACCCAGTAGGTGACTCCTACTTTGGCCAAAAATTAACTCTTTCCTTCCTAAAGGTCTGCTAAGACTTTTCATGGGCTACTTTTAGGAACTTGTGAGAAGCTTCTTGGTGCCTTCACCTCTTGCTGTGCTATCTGCCAGGAAGGGTCAGAGTCTTGCTAACTACAGGTAGCTTCCCTTGGAAGCATTAGGAACATTTCCTTCTCCAATGACCATTCTCTTTGCAGAATGTATACTGATTGGACTCCTGATCCATACAGTCCCTACAATCCTCCTATCAGAAGGTCAGATGACTCATTGGAAGGCCAAAATATTAGCTATTTTTTTCAAAATCATTACCTCTTTTTTTGGGGGTGGGTGG
>NW_026000103.1:1939726-1955744 GCF_001458135.2 Marmota marmota marmota
ACCAAAAAAAAAAAAAAAAAAATCTTCTGCTGGGCACGGTAGCGCATGCCTGGAATCTCAGGGACTTTGGAGGCTGCTGAAACAAGAGGATTGCAAGTTTGAGACCACCGTGGCAACTTAGCATGATCCTGTCTCAAAATAAAATAAAAAGAGTTGGGGACGTAGCTCAGTGACAAAGCACCCCTGGGTTTAATCCCCAGTACTGGAGTGGGGGGATCTGTCTTACCAAGTAATTTATTATTTTCAACAGCTATTCATCAAGTGTCCACTGTAGGCCAGCAACACTCTAGATGCTTAGCTTTCATTGTCCACCCCTCCAACTTATAGGGAATATGTCACTGTAGTTTCCCATAAGGTGTAGTATATAAAGCCTCTATCACAGGGATTGCTATATCTCGGACAATGGTTAGCACATATAGCCCTTGGGCCAAATCCAGTCTGATGCCTGTTTTTTGTTTGTTTTTTGTGTACTAAGGATTGAACCCAGGAGCACTTTACTACTGAGCTACACCCCAACACACACACACACACCTTTTTTAAAAATTATTTTAAAATTTTGAGACTGGGTCTCCCTAAGTTGCTGAGACTGGCCTCAAACTTGCAATCCTCCTGCATGAACCTCCCCAGTCATGGGACTGCAGGTGTGGACCATCAAGACTGGCCCTGATGCCTGTTTTTATAAGTATTTTTACTGGAATATATCCATGCTTATTTGTTCAATATTGTCTTTGGCTGCTTTTGCACTACAATGGCAAAATTGAAGAGCTATGACAGAAACCATGTGGTCCATAAAGACAAAAGTATTTATTATCTGATCCTTCACAGAAAATGTTTGTCAATATCTGTACTGGAGGAGATCAACAAAAGTTAGTTTGATTTACTTTTCCATCTAGTCAGACAGCCAGAAAGAGCAGACAAGCAGGGGTGGAGAATGAGTTATAAAAGACTGCAGCCCCAAGGGAGCAAAGTTTTTACAAAAAAAAAAAAAAAAAGAAGAAGAAAAGGAAAGGGAAAGAATAATAGAAATGGAATTGAATAGAGACCATCCTCTGTGACTTACAGATGCATGGGATACTGCAGAGTGAGCAGCTTCTCTTACAAGAGAATGGTAAACAAAGATCACATGGGAGTATAGTTCAGTGGCAGAATGCTTGCTTAGCATGCCTAGGGCCCTGGGTTCCATCCTCAGAACTGCCCAAAATAAAGGGGGAAAAAAAGAAAGAAAGAAAGAAAAAAGGTAGAATTCAGGGGAGAGTCAAGTGGAAAGTGCTCAGTGAATAGGTTTAAAATATAAAAGAAGCCAGCACACGCCTATAATCCCAGTAACTCCAGAGGCTTAGGCAGGAGGGGGATCTCAAATTTAAAGTCAGCCTCAGCAATTTAGCAAAACCCTGTCTCGAAATAAAAATAAACACATAAGTAAAAATAATTTTAAAAGACCTATGGGGTATAGCTTGGTGGTAGAGAACCTTTAGTTAAATACCCAGTACTGAAAAAAAAATATTTATTTATTTATTTTAAGTCAGGGTCTCACTAAATTGCTTAGGGCCTCGATAAATTGCTGAGGCTGGAGGATTACAAATTCCAGCCTGGGATGTAGCTAAGTGGTAAAGTGTTTGCTTGCCTAGCATGCATAAGGCCCTGTGTTCAATTTTCAGTACCACAAAAAACAAACAAGCAAAGAGGTCCTTTGTAAGTTTCAGTCCAGCCTCAGTAAAAAGATCTCTTTTAATATTTGTGTGAATGTCAATATGCATAGACATATGTGCAGGAAGAAATCTGCAAAGTGTGTTGAGGTCATAGATAATTCATTTTTTTCAATTTGCTTAATTATTTCCAAAGAACATATTTTATACTCACTGAATAAAAATTTTAAAAAAATATTTAAATTAAAAGTAGGTTTTGATATAAGTTAATATATATATATGATTTTCTATCAGAAGTAGACTGAAAGAAACAAAAGCAAACACAGACGGCTGAATTTCTATTGGTGAGAAAGGTTTGCTTCTTTTTAAGCAAAGAATAGCAAAAGACTCCCTGCAGATACAGGGCTTACTTTGTCAACATAAGGATGTGTTTTTGTAACTATCATTTCTTTATTCTTATGCCAAGTGGAAAGAGAACAGAGCAGGCAGAAGAAACTGATAAGGACTTTTAGCTGATGGGGTGAGGGTGGGGCTAAGAAAAGGAAACCTTAATTCATTCTTGAAGTCATTTTGTGTTCCAAGAGAATACTCTGGACTTAATTAAGATAGGGAAAATTTTCATTGAGCTCATGTTACCAGAGCAATTTTGGGACTACATTGGTCTGAAGTGTGGTTATCTTCTTGGCAGGAGAACTCTTATAAAAATTATATCCAGGGTCAATTAGAAAGAGGCTTTCCTATTCTGACTATGCATAAATCCAAGATAGATTTGTTTTGAAATATGTGAAAATATCATGATTGCTATTGTGTGTTTTCAGTAATACTGTCCTGATATAAGCGTGATATAAACATGGTGTTTATATCATAAGGTAACAGCATTTTAGGTACTTTCATATTAGAGTTATCTCTTTCTTTCTCTCTTTTTTTTAATTGCAAGATTTACTAGAGATTGGACCTGGGGTGCTCGACTACTAAGCTATACATCCAGCCTTTTTTGAAATTTTATTTGGAGACAAGTTTTCACTAAGTTGCCAACGCTAGCCTGAATTGTGAGATCCTCCTGCCTCAGCCTCCAGAGTAGCTGGGACTTACATTTTTGTATTGGAGGAAAAAGATACAAATGTTTTAAGCTACCTTCTGGCTAACCATTTTTATTCCCAGAGTTCAGTTATTGGGACCATGTAGCTCTTACTCAAACATAATTTATAGTTTTAAAATCCAAAGGAATTAATAATCATCAGAATGTTGAATTTGAAACCTAGAGCTACATCCAAAACCAAACCATCAAAACTATTAAGCACATGATAAATGAGCAAGTAGCTTTTGCAAGGTTGGACTATTTTTGTTAGATTTTAGCAATGACTTGTTATAGTAAACAAATGATAATTCTATGATAAACCTATAAGTGATGACTTTCTCTCAGAGAATTAGTCACATAATCCTTTTGGGGGGTAGTAGAGCACTTGCCTAGCATGCTCAAGGTCCTGGGTTTAATCCTGAGTACAAAAAAATAAAATTAAAATAAAAATAAATAAATAAAATAAAGGTATTTTTTTTAAAAATCCCAATGAGACAATGAAAGACATGTAATCTTCTACTATAGTCCTCACAACTGAAAATTATTTCTCATTAATTCCTCTTGAATATAATAATTTAAACAAATGTAAAATATACTAATTTATTTGCTTAACATTGTTTGCTAAATACTTACATTGGCTGATTTAATCCATCCCATACCATGTGGCCAGGTATCAGGGCTGGCAGCCAAATGAGGGATAAAGTGACCTCATCTCCCATCCAGCCTCGCCAGATCCACTCACGTAGGTGCACCTTTACATTTTTTGTCCTCTTTAAGAAAAATATACACAAGCTTTACTCTGTGACATCAGTCTTCCTGCTTTCCGTTTGTAGTCTGAATTTAGTTTATTTGGTTCCTCATATTTTAGAACCTACCTTTGGCATATTTTTCTACTTTTGTTGTATCTAAAAATTCCTGAACTTGACACCACCAAGCTCCACCCACACACCTCTTGAACTGAGAGATTACTGCTCAAATCCTAAAGAATAAAACCTCAGGGGAAGCTGGGCCCAGTGGCACACACCTGTGATCCCAGCAGCTTGGAAGGCTGAGGCAGGAGGATGGCAAGTTCAAATCCAGCCTCAGCAACTAGCAAGGCCCTAATCAACTTAGGGAGACTCTGTGTCAAAATAAAAAATAAAAAGAGTTGGGGATGTATCTATGTGGCAAAAAGTCTCTGGGTTCTATCCTCAGTACCAAAAACAAAAAACGAAACAAAACAATCAAACAAAAAACAGACTAAGACTATGAGGGACGTATCACTCCACTAGAAAATCATCTGTCTTAGTTTCTAGATACAATTACTTCTTAGGTGAAGGGTCCACACTTTAACCCTAAATTTGTTCATCCAAAAGACATTGTGCAAGAGTTATCTGTTTATACAGGCCTTTCCCCCAAGGGGACAAGAAGAACCTGTTAGACTGGTTGCCTTAGCTGAATGAAGAAAAGATATTCATGATATACACACTGGAGACCTGTCTTTCATTTAGTGCTCATCCCTTCATTTGTTCACCAGATATAGACACACTTACCTGCACAGTTTTGTCTGGTTCACAGACAGTTTTGGAGGAGGAACTAAGGTTTCCCTGTACCTTGGCTCTGTTCTGGTTTTGTCTGACTGTTCACCTTTCCTGATGACGTCACCTTCCATCAGTCCAGGTATATACTTACCTATGGACATGCAAATGCTCACGACACCAGGCATAAGCTTACCTAGCATGAATTTCAACACTTATAAAATCTTATTGTCTTAAAAAAATTATTGTTAGTATGTGAGTTTGATACCAATTTATTTGAATTATAATGTTAAATTATTAATACTTATGCAATAAGCCTGAGCTACTTAATTTCTTTTGTTCTTTTCCTTCTCTGGTACTGGGGATTGAACCCAGGGGTGCTTTGCCACTGAACTACATCCCCAGGCCTCTTTATTTTTTATTTTTATTATTTTTTAAATATTTATTTTTTAATTGTAGTTGGACACAATACCTTTATTTTGTTTACTTATTTTTATGTGGTGCTGAGAATCGAACCCAGGGCCTTACATGTGCTAGGTGAGCGCTCTATCACTGAGCCACAACCTCAGCCTTAGGCCCCTTTATTTTTATTTCGGTTTTTTGGTACTGGGGATTTAACTCAAGAGTGCTCCACCACTGAGCTACACCCCCAGGCCTTGTCATTTTGAGACAGGATCTCACTAAATTGGAGGCTAACCTGGAAAATTTAGTGAGATCCTATCTTAACCTCCCAAGTAACTGGGATTACAGATGTATACAGGTGTGTGCCACCATAACCTGTTCAACTACTTAATTTCTGAGTGTCTAGGAGTATCAAAATTATGCTGTCTTCTGGGAAATACAAATGTTTGGCTTGATGTAATTTGAAAAGATCTTAATTCCAAACAAATTAGGGGGCTCATATATTTGCATCTTAAAGGAACTCAAAGTAACTATTAAAACATACCTGTAGACTGGCAGGTGGTGCATGCCTATAATCATAGCAACTCAGAAGTTTAAGGTAGGAGTATCATGAATTCCAGGTCAGCTTTAGCAATTTGGCAAGACCATCTCAATTTACCAATGAGCTATGTTCTCAGCCCTTTTTATTTTTTATTTTTAGACAGAGTCTTGTTAAATTGCTTACGGACTCGCTAATTACTGAGGCAGACCTTGAATTTGCAATCCTCCTGTCTCAGCTCTAGAGCCCTGCTGGGATTATAGGCATGAGCTACTGAGCCCAGCAGAAAAAAAAAAAATTTTTTTAAAGGGGTGAGGCTAGGGATATAGCTCAGTGACAGACAACTTGCCTGGTATATGCCAAACTCTGGGCTCAACCCCCAATACCACCAAAACAAATAAACAAACAAATAAACAAAAAAAAGGGCCTGGGCCAGGCACTTTGGAGCAAGCCTCTAATCCCAGCAGCTCAGGAGGCTGAGACAGGAGGATTGACAGTTCAAAGCCAGCTTCAGCAAAAGCGATATGCTAAGCAACTCAGTGAGACCCTGTCTCTAAACAAAATACAAAATAGGGCTGGGGATGGTGCTCAGTGATCAAGTGCCCGTTGGTTCAATCCCCAGTATAAAAAAAAAAAAAAAAGCTGGGATGTAACTCATTGGTAGAATTTCTCTGGATTCAATACCCAATACCGTGAATAAATAAATAAGGACTGGAAATGAAGCTCAGTGGTAAAGTACTTGCCTAATGTGTATGAGGCTGTGGGTTCCAATCCCCAGTATCAATTTTTTTTTAAAGTGTTCATGTGGGCTGGGGCTGTAACTCAGCAGAGCGCTTGCCTAGCATGCATGAGGCACTGCGTTCCATTCTCAGCACCACATAAAATAAACAAATAAAATAAAAGCATTCTGTCCATCTACAACTACAATTTTTTTTTTTTTAAGTGTTCTTTGGGGCTGGGGATGTGGCTCAGTGGCAGACTAGCATGTGTGAGGCACTGGGTTTGATCCTCAGTACCACATAAAAATAAAATAAAGGTTATTGTGTCCACCTACAACTAAAACAAATATTTAAAAAAGGGTTCACATGTGTATGTATTCCTAAGTGTTTACAGTAATTATCAGAACATTGTTGAATTATCACATATTATTACTTTCTTTACATTTTCCCTATTTTCAAGATTTCCTGCCATGAGCAAATATACCTTTATTATCAGAAAAAATGGTGTGAAATTTTCTTTCCTTCCTTCCTTTCTTCTTTCTTTCTTTCTTTCATTCCAAGGATTTAACTCAGGGGTGCATAACCACTGAGCCACATCCTCAGCCCTATTTATATTTTATTTTGAGACACGGTCTTGCTAACTTAACTGTTCAGGACCTTACTAAGTTGATGTGGCTGACTTTGAACTTGTGATTCTACTGTCTCAGCCTCCTGTGCCTCTAAGATTACAGGTGTGTGCACCACCACCAGCTATTAAATTTTCTACCGACCAAGAATGGGTTAAGGGCTGTGGATATAGCTCAGTTGGTAGAGTGCTTGCCTTGCATGCACAAGGCCCTAGGTTCAATCCCCAGCAACGCACATACACAAACATACATACACACACACACATACATACACACACACAAATATATATATATATCCCTCTTTACCAGGTTGCATGTGCTCGAATACATATTTCTCAGAACTTTAATGTCAAAAATGCCAAGTAGCTAAAGCCAAAACCCTTCAGAAATAGGTGTATGAACCTAAAAGAAGGTTTTATCTTATTTTGTTTTCTTCAGTCCTGGGGATTGAATCCAGGGCCATTTACCACTGAGGTATATCCTGGGTCCTCTTTATTTTTTATTTTGAGACAAGGTCTTGCTGAAGGACTTAGGCTGGCCTGGAATTTGCAATTCTTCCACCTTAGCATCTGGAGTAGCTGGGATTTCAGGCCTATACCACTGCACCCAGCTAGAAGGATTTCCTTATAGCTGATGTTGCTATTTAAGTAGAATTTCTAAAAATATTTTAGAAACTATAAAATGACGAATATTATGGCAAAGTCTACCCATGTTATAATAAAAGTTTAAACTATTGAAATTCAATTTAAACTGGGCATGGTGGCACGCACTTGTACTCCCAGCTACTCCAGAAGCTGAGGCAAGAAGATCTTAAATTTGAGGCCAAGATCAGCAATCAGGTGAAACACTGTCTCAAAATATAAAAAATAAAAGAGTGGGGGATATAACTGTGTGGTAGAGAGCACTGAGTTTAATCCCCAGTAGCCGGTGAAAAACCAGCCTCTACCTCAGAGCAAAGCCTGTCCAAGGAAGGGGGCATGACCCTTGTCCTTGGAAAGACCCACAGAGCACTCCTAGGCATATACCCACTCTGCTGAGTTGTTTAATCTACAAATAACTGGAGAGATCTGCTGCACCAGGTGTCCCTGACTCAGTCAGGCTAGGTGAGGACCCATAGTGACCCCTTAGCAACCACCAATCAGCATGAGACAGGGAAATACCTGGGATGTCAGATGACCCTCCCAGTAGTTTATGGTGGTTGATAACATGTTGGGAAACCATGTAGTTCAGCACGTACACCCCTCGTGGCTTAAACCAATCAGTTCAAACGAATCCTCCTCTTGTACTAACCAATCACCCCTACCCAACTTGTTCCCACCAGTGAATGTGCTAATCATGTTTTAGAGTTGTTTTATGATTTTCCCGCGGTGTGTGATGATTTGCTAAGAGATGCTATGATGTACGTGAAGTCCTTGCCTTCCCCAAAGAGTGTATAAAACTGCTGCAAACCCTGGACCCAGGCCCTCTCAGCTTCACCAGCTGCTGTGTGCACTCGGAGGACCGAGCTAGCTCTTTGCTGCTTACATTGATCTTGGTCTCTGGTGGTCTTTTGGGGGTCCTGAATTCGAGCATAACACGGGATAAAAAGAAAAGGAAAGGGAAGGAGAGAAAGAAAGAAAATCTAAAGCTCTGTGGTTGGATTTTTGTCTTTTTTTTTTTTTGTACCAGGGATTGAACCCAGAGGCACTGAGTCACATTCCCAGTCTTTTTAAAATTATCATTATTTTTAAATCATTATTATTTTAGCAAGACAGGCCTTGCTAAATTTCTGATGCTGGCTTTGAACTTGGAATCATCCTGCCTCAGCTTCCCAAGCCACTGGGATTACAGGCATGCACCATGGCACCTGGCTCCTTTTTACTTAATTTTGAGACAGGGTCTTGATACATTCTCCAGGTTGGCCTTGACTTTGCTATCCTCCTGCCTCAACCTCCCATATAGTCGGGATTATAGGCCTGCGCCATTACACCTGGCAAACAGTTGGTTCTATTGGGCTTGAAGAAAGCAGAAATGAAAAATACAAGTCTGACTTGTTACCAGACTTGTTACTGACAGCTTGGTCCTTGTCCCTGATGCCAATCCAATGATGAGGACACAGTTTTGAGAAAAAAGGAAATAGAAATTTTTATTGCTTTAGTAGCAAAGGAGAAGCATGGGGGATTCCTGTTCCAGAGGCTTTGATTCTTCCCACCCGGGGGAACAGGAGTTTTTTATAGAGGTGATTCAAAGACTGCATTCCACAAGTTCCTAGTGAGAGTTGTAATTCACTTGTTAACTTGGGAGAAGTCATTTCTGGGATCTTCTGGTGTCATCCTCAAGTATGAACTACTTTATTCTTGTGGTGGGTGTGTGCTCAAGGACAGATAACTGCCTAGGTTGGGGAAGAAAGGCAATTCTGTTTCCCCTGAGATTAAAGAGGGGAAGAGATTGTCGAAGGGAGGAGGAGAGGAAGAGAAAGAAACATATTCCTTTTAAAAACAAGTCACAGTGGCAGAGTAGCAATAGGTCTATTCAAAGCATAAAGTAGACCACTGTTACAGTGGGTACAGGGAGACAGAAAAATACTAAAATAACTAATTAGCTAAGATTAATTTATTTCAAGTTTCCTCTTCTGTGTAGGAGGATTAAGGCAGAGAGAATTTAATTATCACACAGAGTGAAAGTGGCCTGCTTAGGAAATTGGGCTAACTCTCCTGATTTCTCTGAAGGTCAGATAAACAGCTTAGTTTCAGTTGGGTTACTAGAAATTTCAGTATGATTGATTCCTTTTGTGCATGTTTGCGGGAAGAGGTACTGGGGATTGGACCCAGGAACATTTATTTAGTTAGTTAGTTATTGGTACAAGGGATAGAACCCAGGTGCAGTCAACCACTGAGCCACATCCCTATCCTTTTTTAAAATTTTATTTAGAGATAGGATCTCACTAAATTTCTTAGGGCCTCACCAAATTGCTGAAGCTGGCTTTGAACTCATGATTCTCCTGCCTCAGCCTATGGAGTTGCTGGGATCATAGGCATGCTTCACCACACCCAGCAATTTATTTTTATTTTTATTTTTTTGTTTTTTAGTTGTAGATGGACAGAGTACCTTTATTTTATTTATTGTTTATTTTTTTTTAATGTGGTGCTGAGGATCAAACCCAGTGCCCCACACATGTGGGACACATGCTCTACCACTGAGTCACAGCCCCAGCCCCTAGCTCTTTATTTTTTAAGACAGGATTTCACTAAATTGATTTAAGCCTAATTAAATTGCTGAGGCTGTCCTAGAACTTCAATTCTCCTGACTCAGCTTCAGAGTTGCTGGGATTACAGGCTGGTTTTATTTTTTGTTTTGAGAGAGTGTCTTGCTAAATTGTCTAGGGGCCTTGAATTTACAATTCTGCCTCCAATTTCCCAAACAGCTGGGATTATAGGCCTGTGCCTCCATGCCCAGTTTCATTGTTATTTTCAGTGTCTGGCAAATTGATTCTTGATTTCATAAAAATTCAGAGATTAAATTTGGGTAGGTTCCTCCAAGGGTAACTAATGTCTATCCCATTTCCCATTTGCCCATTCATTTACTCAAGAATTTCTTGAGTCATATGCTAGGTTTATGCTAAATTTGTGCTAGTGATAGGGAGGGGAATAAACCAGAGACGGTTTCTGTCCTCAAGAAAGTTACACTGTATTATGTGATGGTATACCACCTTACCAATTACATATATATTTTAAAGCTATCATTAACACACCATAAAATTTGTCCTTTAGCTGAGCACATTGGTTCATGCCTGTAATCCCAGCAACTGGGAGCCTGAGGCAGAAGAATTGCAAATTCAAGACTAAACTGAGCAATTTATTGAGGCCCCAAGAACTTAATGAGACCCTGTCTCAAAATAAAAAAAAAATAAATAAATGGGTGGGGTAGTACATGCCTGTAATTCCATTGATTCAGGAGGCAGGAAGATTGCAAGTTCAAAGCCTGCCTCAGCAACTTAGCAAGACCCAAGCAAGTGAGACACCTTCTCGAAATAAAATATAAAATAGGCTGGGAATGTGGCTCAGTGGATGATAAGCGTCCCTGGGTTCAATCCATGGCGAAAGGAAGGAAGGAAGGAAGGAAGGAAGGAAGGGAGGGAGGAAGGAAGGAAGGCTATAGCTCAGTAGTATACCACCACTAAGCTCAATTCCCTGTACCAAAAAGAAAAAGGGGGCTGGGGATGTGGATCAAGCGGTAGCGCGCTCGCCTGGCATGCGTGCGGCCCGGGTTCTATCCTCAGCACCACATACAAACAAAGATGTTGTGTCCGCCAAAAAATAAAACTAAAAAATAAATATTAAAAAAAAAATTCTCTCTCTCTCTAAAAAAAAAAAAAGTTCTTGAAAAAGAAAAAAAAAATACCTTTTAAATTATCAATTATATCATCGTCGATTTTTTTTTGAGGTGCCATGGATCACAAATTCAGGGTCTCATATATGCTAGGCAAGCCTATACCCGCTGAGCTACATCCCCAACTTCCAACTACTTACTGAGTGTTGATTACCTGTAAGGCACTGTGTTGGATAAGTGAAATAATTATGGATTTAACCCTCATGTGCCTTGCAGGTAAGATTTATAAGATAGTAAGAATGTTGGAATTCAGCTTCTTTATTTCCACTGTCTAATCTCATTATTTTTACCTATCACATACCAGTTTTAAATAGAATTAATCTATACTTAACATTGACCCTTCCCAGAATTGAAGATTAAATTTTTTGAATCCAAGGCCTTGTGCATGCTAGGCAAGTACCCCCATCACTGAGTTATGTCCAAGCTGACTGAGCTTTTCTTCTTCTTCTTCTTCTTCTTCTCCTTCTCCTTCTCCTTCTCCTTCTCCTTCTCCTTCTCTCCTTCTTCTTCTGTTTTGGTTTTGTTTTAATCACTTTTAGTGTAAAGTGATTTTTAACCTTTATTCCCTTCCTTATTACAATGAATAGAATTAATAATTTCAGTGACTTTGGTGCTCAGGTATTTTCCCTGTCACAAAGTACAGCCCAGCAAGGTTGATATCTTTCTAAAGCAAGAGTTCCAGTTTCACCCAAACTTTAATGCACAGATAAACTCTAGGGATCTTGTTAAAATATACATTGCCATTCTTTAGATGCAGATTGGAACCTGAGATTCTGCACCTCTAGTAAACCTGCAGTACTGCCAAGGCCTATGGTCTGGGGGCTCACTTTGAGTACCAAGACATTTAGTTCCCTCAGGGGTGTATGTATGTGTATGTGTGTGTGTGTCTGTGTGTGTGTGTGTTTGTTTTCATGAAGGCCTTTCTTGGTTCTTGTTCCTCAGTCCATGTAACCTCTCCTCACCTTTGGCAGCACTTTGGCCAGCACAATCTCTACTCCACTCCATCCCCAGTTCTTCAACACGTTTCTCCTGAAGGCGGAGAACGTGACCCTGCCCTACAGCTCCTGGCCAGGGCCTGCTTCTCTTCTCAAAAAGGACCTGTGCTGCTTCCCTGGAGTTCTCTTTCCCCACTCCACACACTCAGTGGACAGTAATACTGCTGCCTTAGATCCCTCTTCTTTGGATGCTTGGTAACCAGATCCTTTGTTTGTATTTATGGCCCATTAACTACCTTTATCTAAGAGATAAGAAAGGTCAATGAAACCAGCTGCCCTTTGTTCAGACCATTTCACTTTGATTTAAGCCTGACCCTACTCTTTCATTTGCATCCAAAGTTTGTTGTTTATTTTATAGGTTTGGGAAAGGTGGTTATAGCTTCAGGCTTATTTTGTTCTTTGTTCCAATTCCTTAAACTCTGGGGTGAGGAGTAAACATCTCAGAAGCCAGTAACTACTGGTCTTTATTTTAGCTGTCTCAAAGCCATAGAATTGTAAACTTTGACAGGAGGAAGAGGCTATCAAGAAGTTTTACTTCTATGGAGTTTCTGGATCTTGCCAAAGGCTGCGTAATTGGGGCCAGGATGGAATGCTGAGTCCCCTGTACCTTGTTATTTTTTGCAGTGCTGGGGATTGAACCCAGGGCCTTATGTAAGTGCTCTACCACTGAACTACATCCCTCACCCTTAGTTTTTATTTTGAGACAGGGGCTTGCTAAATTGCTAACAACCTCCTGAGAACCTGGGAGTATAGTTGTGTGTGTGCCACTGGCCTGACTCCTACATCTTTTAAACTGTGTTCCATAGAACACTTAGGAGCTTTCAACTTGCTTGTGTTAAGTTTTTGTTTGGCAGATTGGAGAAAAAGGCTTCCTTCTCTCCTTGCCTCCTCCAAAGTAGCATCATTTATACTTTAAAATGCTTTCTTTAAGTGTTAAGACTTCTATTTTAGATTTTAAGAATGGGGATATAGCTCAGTTAAGAGCGCTTACCCAGAACATGCAAGACCCTAGATTCTATCCCCAGCACCATAAGGCGGGGAAAAATCCTCTCTACTTTTTATTTGAACAGGTTTTATATCTAAAACAATTAAAACCATTTAAAACTTTTTTTTTTTTTTTGGTACCAGGAATTAAACCCAAGATTGCTTAAATACCAAGACACATCCCCAGTCCTTTTTATTTATTTTTCATTTTGAGACAAGATCTGTCCAAAGTACTTAGGGTCTTGCTATGTTGCTGAGGTTGGCCTGTAACTTGCAATCTTCCTGCCTCAGCCTCCTAAATCGGTGGAATTATAGGTGTACACCACCATGGTGGTGCATGCCTAGTTGATGCTGACTCTTAAAGCATTAGTTTGATTTGTCAGGTGACTATTCCACTGGATATCAGAAGTGTTGTAGGAGATATTCTATCTCATATCCCTATAATCTACTTGGTGGCTCAATCATTCCATGAAAACTTTAGAAATATCTCTCAAGCCACTTCCTTAGATATTTGCCTTCTTTCATTTTTCCACTTATTTTGTGGTACTGGAAAAATTTTTATTTTGCAGTACATCCTTAGCCCCTTTTATTTTTTCTTTTGAGATAGGGTCTCCTTATGTTGCCAAGCCTGGCTTCAAATTTGCTATCCTTCTGTCCCAGCCTCTGTAGTTGAGATGACAGGTGTGCACTACCAAGCCACGTTGTTATTATTCATCTTCTTGCACCAGGTTTATAGCACTTGTCTATCTGGTTTCTGTCTTTCTTCTCCAGGTATCTTCAATCTGTCACCAAAATTATCTCTTTTATCTGTCATAGCATACCTTTGTTGAAAAACATTGAATAACACCTACTGATTAGAGGATAGTATATGCACTTCTTCCTTCGCCAAGTAGGTCCTTCAACAACCTGAAGCTAGCATACCTTCCCTATATCAACTCCACCACCTTTCTTCTTTACTATAGTCTTTTTTAAAAAATATTTTTTAGTTGTAGATGGACACAATACTTTTATTTTATTTGTTTATTTTTATGTGGTGCAGGGAATTAAACCCAGTGCCTCACTCAGCAAGCACGCTGCTGCTGAGCCCCAGCCTCAGCCCATTATTTTCTAAATTTTGAGACAAGGTCTCACTAAGTTGCTGAGGCTGTCTTTGAACTTGTGATCTTCCTGCTTCAGCCTTCTAAGTTGCTAGGATTACAGGTGTTTGCCACCATGCCAGGTCCACAGTCTTAATTTTATTGCACTTTTACTTTTATTTCCTTCTTCCCCTTTTCTTGCATAATAATATCTGACATCCTTCAAGATCCAATTAAACCTGGCATGGTGATATAGACCTGTAATCCTAGCTATCCCAGAGCCTGAGGCAGGAGGATTGCAAGTTTGTAGGCCAGCCTCAGCAATTTTGCCAGACCCCATCTCAAAACATTTTTAATAGTTTAGGGCTATAGCTCAGTGGCAGTACTTGCCTAGTATGTGTGAGGCACTGGTTTGATCCTCAGCACCACATAAAAAATAAATTAATAAGCAAAGATATTGTGTGTCCCTCAACAACTAAAAAAAA
Source organism: Marmota marmota marmota (assembly GCF_001458135.2). NCBI lineage: Eukaryota > Metazoa > Chordata > Mammalia > Rodentia > Sciuridae > Marmota > Marmota marmota. Next base: position 1,954,161 of record NW_026000103.1, read on the forward strand.
TTTTTTAAAGTGTTGGGGTGTAGGGCTGGGGTTGTGACTCAGTAGCAGAGCGCTTGCCTCACACATGTAAGGCACTGAGTTCAATCCTCAACACCACATAAAAATAAATAAACAAAATAAATATATTATGTCCATGTATAACTAAAAAATTAAAAAATATATATTTTTAAAGGGCTGGGGATGTGGCTCAAGCGGTAGCGCGCTCGCCTGGCATGCGTGCGGCCCAGGTTCTATCCTCAGCACCACATACAAACAAAGATGTTGTGTCTGCCGAAAACTAAAATAAATAAATAAATATTAAAATTCTCTCTCTCTCTCTCTGTCTCTCTCTCAAAAAAAAATATTTTTAAAAAGTGATGGGGTGTAGCTCAATGGTAGTACACCCCTGGGCTCTGGCAGCTGAGGTAGGAGCATCACAAATTCAAAGCCAGCCTCAGCAATTTAGCAAGGTTCTAAGCAACTTAGGGAGACCCTGTCTCAAAATAATACATACAAAGGGCTGGATATATGGCTCAGTGGTTGAGAGCCCCTGGGTTCAATCCCCTGGTACCGAAAAAAAGAAAAGAATGAATGAATGAATACTTTATCCCAAAGAGACCAAAAATGAAACACAATGGTGAGTTAGAGGTTCCAAAGCCAGCCTACCAATACTTGGCAAACTCATAAATCATGATAAAACTTCTATTAGGCTGAGGGTATAGCTCAGTGGTAGAGGCCCTGGATTTGATTCCCAGCATCAAAACAAAACAAAACAAAAATGAAACAAAAATCCCCGAACACTTTTAAAAGCCTTGAAGTTTCATTTGCTTATTTATTTTTTTCCCTCCTTAAAAAAAAACCTTACAGCACATACCAAAACAGACAAACCGGATGCTAGTTGGAGTGCAGGAGTGGGAAACCCTGAGCTTTGGCTTTAGTCTTCTTTCCTTCCCTCTCTTTCTTTAGAATCCCCTAAAGCATCTCTGAAAAACCACTTTGAAAGCCACGGAGAAAGTAAATCACTGCCCTGGGGCCCCTGGAAGTCCCTGAAATCTGACCGTTTTCTTCCTCTTTATCTCACATTCTGCAGCCTGGTGCCTGTTTGACAGGAGTGAGTTGGGTAAGGCAGATGGACAGCTCCAGAGCAACCGTGGATGGGGAGTAGGGGACAAAAGGGGGCGTGGGGAGGTGTGGGATTTGGGCTGGGGTGGGGCGTGGAGCAACTTCCAAAGCAGGAAAAGACTTGTTTTTGGTACAGGGATTGAACCCAGGGGCGCTTAACCACTGAGACATCCCCAGTGCTGTTTTGTATTTTTCTTGCGGGGGGAGGGGTGTTGGAGAGATATATATCAGTCAAAAGATACAAAAATTACTGTTATATAGGAAGAAAAAGTTTAAAAAAGAAAAGAGCTGAGGATGTAGCACCCTTGGGTTCAATCTCCTGTACCAATAAGCCAACCAACAAAGAAAATTTTTGCACAGTGTTGATGACTATTCAGTTTATGATGATCACATTTATTACCCAATTCTTTTCTGGGTAACTGAAGTTTCATGTGTACTAAGTTCTAATTTTATTTTATTGGAAGGACTTTTTTTTTTTTTTTT
>NW_026000103.1:1957352-1965928 GCF_001458135.2 Marmota marmota marmota
TTTTTCATTTTATTTAGAGAAAGGGTCTCCCTGAGTTGCTTAGAGCCTCTGAGTTTCTGACTGTGACTTTGAACTCTGCATCCTCTTGCTTTGACTGACTCTTTGGGATTACAGGCATGCACCACCAATGCCCGCTTGTGTTTTATTTAGAGACAGGATCTTACTGAATTGCTTAGGGCCTGGCTAAATTGATGAGGCTGGCCTTGAACTTGCCATCCTCCTGCCTCAACCTCCCAAACTACTGGGATTGCACGCATGTGCCACCATGCCTGTTTGGGTAGCCAGTTCTTATAGGTGCAGAGGCACAGGCCAGTAATCCCCAGTGACTCAGGAGGCTGAGGCAGGAGCATCACAAATTCTAGGCCAATTTGGTGAGGCCCTGTCTAAAAAAAAAAAAAAAAGGCTGAGGTTGTAGCTCAGTGGTTAAGCTCCCCTGGTTTGAATACCTTGTCTTGTTAAAAAGAAAAGAAAAGAAAGAAAGAAAGAAATTGGGTATTACTGGTTCAAAGCTGTGAATGGGGAGAGAGATTGAGACTGGAAGGTAGGATGAAGTCAAAGGCAGAACAGAATTATAATGTCAATTTTTTTGTCTTCCTGTGCTGAAGAGCAAAGGCAGTGCCTTCTGCATTCTAAGCAAGTGCTCTACCACTGAGCTTCATGTAATGTATAATGTAAATTTTTAAAAGTCAAATAGTTTAGCCAGGTGCAGTGGCACACGCTTGTAATCCCAGCAGCTTGGGAGGCTGAGGCAGGAGGATCTCGAGTTCAAAACCAGCCTCTGCAATGGGGAGGCACTTAGCAACTCAGTGAGACCCTGTCTCTAAATAAAATACAAAATAGGGCTCAGGATGTGGCTCAGTTGGTCAAGTGCCCCTGAGTTCAATCCCTAGTACACCCCCCCCCCAAAAAAAAATCAATTAGTTTTACTTTTTGATTGAAAACATTCTTTAGGTTGGCACGTATACATAGGGAGATAAGAAATCTAACCCTGTGCAGAGGAAATTCAAACTGGAGGAGGTAGTGAACTGTTCATGAGTTTAAATGTTATTTGAAACAATAAAATGAGGAAGATTAAAGAGCCATGCTCCTTTGATGTCAGATGAAATCATCTCTATGAAAATACTTCAGTCAAAGTTCAAGAACTGGTTATCTTTATAGAAGTATTGCTCTCCTCTTTGAAAAGCCATCACCACAGCTCCACAATGATTGGGGTAATTTTTGTTCTCTATGGGAAAAGTTACTTTTTTAGCCGAGTTGACTGTAAAACAAAACTTGGCTTATTGTTGGATTTTTTATATGTGTGAGGTACCAGGGATTGAACCCAGGGGTCCTCAACCACTGAGCTACATCCCCTGTCCTTTTTTAGGAGAGCAGGATACTGGATACTGGAGATTGAACTCAGAGGTACCCAACCACTGAGCCACATCCCCAGCCCTATTTTGTATTTTATTTAGATACAGGATCTCACTGAGTTGCTTAGGGCCTTCTTAAATTACTAAGGCTGGCTTTGAACTAAAGATCCTTCTGCCTCAGCCTCCTGAGCCACTGGGTTTACAGGCATGCGCCATTGCATCCGGCTCATCCCCAGTCCTTTTATTTCTAATTTTGAGATGGGGTCTTGCTAAATTCCTGAGGCTGGCCTCTAAATTATGGTCCTTCTGTCTCAGCCTCCAGAATTGTGGGAATTACACCTTGCCCAGCAGCTAAATAATTTCCTCAAAAAAACCCCAAACAAACAAACAAAAAAACCTTTTGTCCCACCTCTTCCCACCACCTATATCATTGTTTTCTGACCACAAAGACCAAGATGCATACCTTTTACCACCGTCTAACCATAGAGAAGTTTTGAAACAAAACAGAAAAATCTTTTTTCTTCTACCTTTCTAGGTTCTCTAGCTGGCCTTGGATATTAAATGGACAAAAGACAGATAAACAAGAAAAAACAGAACATCACACACAGAGAAAAAACTCAGTGATGAATGACTCACAGGGCTGGTCAAAACTAGGGACTTTACTGGGCACAGTGGCACAGGCCTATAATCCCAGCTACTCAGAGGCTAAGGCAGGAGGATTACAAATTTGAGGTCAAGCTCGGCAAATAAGTAAGACCCTGTCTAAATAAATAAATAGAAAAATAAAACTAAAGTCTTATAGCCTGTTGCGGTGGTACATACCTATAGTCTTAGTGACTGTGGCGGCTAAGGCAAGAGGATTGCAAATTTTAGACCAACCTGTGCAAATTTCAAGACCCTGTCTCAAAAAATGAAAAGCATTAGGGATGTCACTTAGTGGTAAAGTGCCCCTGGTACAAAACAAAAACAAAAACAACAAAAAATAAAACTAGGAGCTTATTTAGCTTTTTTTAATATTTATTTTTTAGTTTTTTAGGTGGACACAATATCTTCATTTTGTTTTTATGTGGTGCTGAGAATCGAACCCAGTGCCCCACGCATGCTAGTGGAACGCGCTACCACTTGAGCCACATCCCCAGCCCCCCCCCCCTTTTTTTTAATGTGGTGCTAAGGATCAAACCGGTCCCACCCATGCTAGGCTAGCGCTCTACCCCTGAGCCACAATCCCAGCTTATTTAGCATTTTAATAAAGAACAATTCATTTATAATGAAGTGACAAGAGGAAGGAAAAGGGGTTTAGGTTTTTAGGGGCAGTAAACTTTGGAAAGCTACATATATGGGGTGAAACTAATGAAAAAGAATAGAGGTTATTTCATTAAAGTTTGATTTGTAGAATCTTCTGTTTGTGCCATGTCTGATCTCAGGGCTGATGAGAGTCTAGATGGAGTCATTTTCCTTTTCCTGGGCAGAAGAAAGTGACACCTCTACAAATGGATATTTATGTCTTGCTTTTAGTCAAATAGGGGGAGAGCTATTTCTCAAGTATCTTCAACCCAAAATAATCCTTATGCCAAAGTGGCATATTTAAGGCATATTTAAGATGGCCCACTCTGATCCCTTACAATTTATTGCATTAACAAATGGTAGTGCTTGTTCATGCATACAGTATTAGACACACTTGATTGGTGAGTTTCAGTAATTACATCTTAAAATGCCCCTCTACATGCCTCAAATGGCTGAGCATCTCAGGGATGTCATTAGTTCTAAAGGAACAATTCATGGTAGAAGAACCAGTCTTACGACTTGGAATTATGGCTATAGAAATTTATCTTATTTATTTATTTATTTATTTATTTATTTATATTTTTGGTACTGGAGATTGAACCCAGTAATGTTCTTCCACTGAACAACATTCCAAGTCTTCTTTATTTTTTATTTTAATAAAGTCTCACTAAATTGTAGAGATTGGCTTTGTGCTTGCAATTCTCCTGCCTCAGACTTTGGAGTTCCCGGCATTACAGGCATGCATGCTAGGCAAGAGCTCTACCAATGAGCTACATCTCCAAGCCCATGGCTATAAGATTTTAGACATGACCACTATCATGCACTTCAGAAATAGTATGACCTGAATTTTTCTTGCTCTCTAGCCATCCTGGTGGCTGCTCTTGGTTCCTGCACGTAAGGCAGGAAGATGGTGGCTGCAAAAATGAAAAATCTATGGAGTCCATCAACTCTAGGATCCAGCTTGTTAGGAAAAGTGGAAAGTACATACTGGGATACAAGTAGACTCTGAAGATGATCAGATAGGGCAAAGGGAAATTGATCATTCTTTGCTAACAATTGCCCAGCTTTGAGGAAATCTGAAATAGAGTAATTTGCCATGTTGGCCAAAATTGGTGTTCACCACTACAGTGGCAATGATATTGAAATGTGTACAGCATGCAGAAAATACTATAGAATGTGCACACTGGCTATCACTGATTCAGGTAATTCTGATGTCACCAGAACATGCCAGAACAGACTGGTGAAAAGTAAACTGTGCAAAAATTTTCTTTGTTGGTTGGCTTATTGGTACAGGAGATTGAACCCAAGGGTGCTACATCCTCAGCTCTTTTCTTTTTTAAACTTTTTTTTTAGTTGTAGATGGACACAATACCTTTTTTTTTTTTAATTATTTATTTTGATGTAGTGCTGAGGATTGAACCCAGTACCTCATACGTGCAAGGCAAGCACTCTGCCACTGAGCCACATCCCAGCCCTGTTTTTTTGTTTTTGTTTTTTGGTACCAGGGATTGAACTCAGGGGTGCTCAACTACTGAGCCACATCCCCAGCCCTATTTTGTATTTTATTTAGAGACAGGATCTCACTGGGTTGCTTAGTGTCTCGCCATTGCTGAGGCTGGCTTTGAACTCTCTATTCTCCTGTTTCCTCTCTGGGATTATAGGCATGCGCCACTGGGCTAGACAAAATTTTTCTTTAATATAACTTGTTGGAGTTTGTTTAAAGGAAAAAAAAAGAAGAAGAAGAAGAAGGAGGAAGAAAGGAAAGACAGATTATCTGACTCAGCTACTGTTTTTTTTTTGTTGTTGTTGTTTGTTTTTTGATCTGGGGATTACAAAACCAACCTCAGCAATTTAGGGAGGCGCTAAGCAATTTAGTGAGACCCTGTCTCAAAATAAAAAATAAAAAGGTCTGGGGATGTGGCTCAGTGATTAGGCAACCCTGTGTTCAATCCTTAGTACCAAAGTGGGATGGGGGGAGCCAATAGTGACTAGTGATCTTGAACATTCTGGGTATCTTCTTATTTTCAGAGGTCAATTATAAGGAATAGATGAGGCAATAAAAGTGAAACAGTGTGTGCTGAGCCCAAATAAAATCATTGAAAGAATATTGTTATTACTATGGATACAGCAAGGAACAAAGGTTCCTGAATCTATTAATTCTCCATTTACTGAGAAAGTCTCTTAATATCTCTGGGTCTCAGTTTTACTAATCTGTGAACTAAAGAAATTAGACTCGAGTCAGTAAAGTTGTGCTTTAGAGCCTAGTGCTGAGACACATGCCTGTAATCCCAGCTACTTGGGAGGTTGAGATCACAAATTCCAGCAATTTAGTGAGACTCTGTCTCAAAATAATAATAAATAAATAATAAATAAAGAGGGCTGGGGATGTGGCTCAGTGGTTAAAGCTACCCTAGGTGCAATCTCCAGTACAAAAAAAAAAAAAAAAGAAAGAAAGAAAAAGAAAAAGAAGAAGAGGGGTGCTCTCTGTGGCTCCATGGTAGAGCACCCGTGGGCTCCATTCCAATAATTCCCCTCCACACAATAAATAAATAAGTAAATAATTTTTTAAAAGAACAAAAACTGCTTAACAACATAATCTTTAAAGTTCTTTCAAGGTATGATTCTATGATTTTGCAAAGCTTACACTATATTTCTGTTGTTATGGTTTCAAAATAAAGACAAACGTTTTGGGGATAAGATCAACTTATGACTGTAGGCACTGAGCCAGGACCCAATTCTGGGTCTCCTGACAATAAGGCAAAGATATAATCTCTTGGAGCCAATGAGAGAAGATCTTCAAACGATTAATGCTCAATAATGCTATAGACATTCTCATATTCTATTTATGAAGAAACAAATCTTGTATTTTTGCTTCTTAGTTTATTTATGAATTATTTAAGGAGAGAGTATTCTTTTGCACAGTGTTGATGACTATTCAGTTTATGATGATCACATTTATTACCCAATTCTTTTCTGGGTAACTGAAGTTTCATGTGTACTAAGTTCTAATTTTATTTTATTGGAAGGACTTTTTTTTTTTTTTTCTTTTTGTACCGGATATTGAACCCAGGGATGCTTAACCACTGAGCCACTTCCCCAGCCCTTTTGTGTGTGTGTGGGGAGGGTGGGGGTGCCAGGGATTGAATTCAGGAGCACTTGGTCACTGAGCCACATCCCAGCCCTATTTTATATTTTATTTAGAGACAGGGTCTCACTGAGTTGCTTAGCATCTCTCTTTTGCTGAGGCTACTTTTAACTTCTGATCTCCTGCTTCTGCCTCTGAGTCACTGGGATTACAGGCATGAGCCCCCTGTGCCAAGGGAAGGAGAACCTCAAGGAGAGATTTCACTATCATTTCTACCTCAGATTTGCTTTTTAAATTGCTAAAGGGTGGCTATCTACATACATACTATTGAAACATCCAGGTGAGGATTTGTATATTTCAGATGCAGTTCTCTCATATAGTTCTAATGTTTAGGCAAATCAATTTCAAAGTCTAATTTAAATCCCAGGGAGTCTGGAGACTGAGACAGGAAGGTCACAAATTCAAAGCTAGCCTCAGCAATTTAGCGAGGCCCTAAGCAATTTAGTAAGACCCTATCTCAAAATAAAAAAGGGTTGTGGGATGTGTGGATGTGTCTCAGTGGTAGAGCACCACTCCAGTACCAAAAAGATCTCCAGTACTAAAAAAAAAAAGAGAAAGAAAGAAAAAGAAATTGTAATGGGGGAGGGGTGTTGGAGAGATATATATCAGTCAAAAGATACAAAAATTACTGTTATATAGGAAGAAAAAGTTTAAGAAATCTAGTATATAACATGATGGATATAATTAGTGATATGATGTAGTTAATTTTTAAAATATTTTTGGTACTGGGGGTGGAACCCAGGGACTTTTTACTACTGAATCACATCCCCAGTCCTTTTTATTTTTTATTTTGAGACAGGGTCTTACTAAGTTGCTAAAGGCCTGCCTAAATTGCTGAGGCTGGCCTTGAACTTGCCATTCCCCTGGTTCAGGATTGAGTTGCTGGGATTACAAGCATGTGTTACCATACCAGCTATAGCTACATTAATGAAAAATGTTAAGAGAACAGATAAGTGTTTCTTCAAAAAATGATAACCATATGTTAGTTAGCTAGACTTAAGTATATATATATATATATATATATATATATATATATATATATATATACACATATATATATAATTTTGTCCAGAGGTGCAATTTTTGTCCAGAGGTGCAATTTTATCTGCCAATTTAAAAATAAATGCTTTTGAAAAAATTTTAAAGAGAGATTGTATGATGTTAAAATGTTAAATGACTAAATTTTTTTTACATATATACTTCTTTAACAGTAGTCTTGTTTTTCCTACATTTCAGACTCTCCCAGAATAAAAAAATATTTAGAGCCAGGATTGGTAGCACACTCCTGAATTCCCTGTGACTCAGGAGACTGAGGCAAGAAGATGGCAAGTTCAAAGCCAGTCTGGGCAATATAACAAGACCCTGTCTCAAAATAAAATAAAAAGGACTGGGGATATAGATCAACCATAGAGTGTCCCTACATTCAATCCCCAATACTACAAAACAAAAAAGTTTGGAGTTGGATTTACAAGTACTATTCCAATATATGAATTCCATGCTATTACTTCCATCTAACTTTTTCAACTGTCTCTGAACTGAATGTTTTCATTGTATGGGTATTTTTTTTTCAGTGCTAGGATCAATTCCAGGGCCTCAGACATGTTAGGCAAGTATTCTATCACTGAGCTATGTCCCAGGAACTGTATTAAATAGTTTATGGGAATTTATTTTTGTCAGATAAGAAATATGATTGTAGGGGCTGGGGTTGTGGCTCAGTGGTAGAGCACTTGCCTTGCACTTATGAAGTACTGGGTTAGATCCTCAGCACCACATAAAAATAAATAAAGATATTGTGTCCAGAGGCTGGAATTGTGGCTCAGTGGTGGAGCACCTGCCTGGTATGTGTGAGGCCCTGGGTTCGATCCTCAGCATCGAATATCAATAAATAAAATAAATGATTCATTGATAAATTTTAAAAAAAGATATTGTGTCCATCTACAACTAACAAATATTTTTTAAAAGAAATATGGTTGTAGTTTCCTACTGTTAATAATAATATATATGTGTGTATATATTTTTTAAAGATTTTTAAAAGATAGACACAATATTTTTACTTCCTTTATTTATTTTTTTTATGTGGTGCTGAGGATTGAACCCAGTGCCTCATATGTGCAAGGTAAGTGCTCTACCACTGAGCTATAACCCCAGCCCCTACAATCATATTTCTTATCTGACAAAAATAAATTCCCATAAACTATTTAATACAGTTCCTGGGACATAGCTCAGTGATAGAATACTTGCCTAACATGTCTGAGGCCCTGGAATTGATCCTAGCACTGAAAAAAAAATACCCATACAATGAAAACATTCAGTTCAGAGACAGTTGAAAAAGTTAGATGGAAGTAATAGCATGGAATTCATATATTGGAATAGTACTTGTAAATCCAACTCCAAACTTTTTTGTTTTGTAGTATTGGGGATTGAATGTAGGGACACTCTATGGTTGATCTATATCCCCAGTCCTTTTTATTTTATTTTGAGACAGGGTCTTGTTATATTGCCCAGACTGGCTTTGAACTTGCCATCTTCTTGCCTCAGTCTCCTGAGTCACAGGGAATTCAGGAGTGTGCTACCAATCCTGGCTCTAAATATTTTTTTATTCTGGGAGAGTCTGAAATGTAGGAAAAACAAGACTACTGTTAAAGAAGTATATATGTAAAAAAAATTTAGTCATTTAACATTTTAACATCATACAATCTCTCTTTAAAATTTTTTCAAAAGCATTTATTTTTAAATTGGCAGATAAAATTGCACCTCTGGACAAAAATTGCACCTCTGGACAAAATTATATATAT
>NW_026000103.1:1967959-1972655 GCF_001458135.2 Marmota marmota marmota
TTACACACACACACACACACACACACACACACATTTTTTTTTTTTTAAGATAAAAGAGTCTTACTATGTGGCCTAGGCTGGTCTTGAACTCATGGTCACAAATGATTCCCCCATCTCATCCTCCTAATGCTGGGACTATAGGAACATGCCACTGTACCTGGCTCTGTTATTTAATTCTCATTTGGAACCTACCTAGTTCAGACATTGTTGCATGGTGTGGTAGTTGTAGGGGATAGAGAGATTCCCTTTACCCTCTTTAGTTTTTTTGTGGGCTCTCTGGCTGGATCTAGGAATCCAACCAATACAAGAGATGATTAACAAGAGAAAAGCATAAATGTTTTATTAATTTTACATCTAGTTGGGGATCTTCACAAAGAATGAAGTTTGAAGAAATGACCAAAGTGTGATGATTTTATACATTTTAGACATAGAAAAATAACTTCGTGAAGGAATTAGAGGACAGATGGACATCTGAACAAAGATAGAAAATTCTAAGCCAGATGAAAATTTTAAACCAGATGCAGTGGCACACGCCTGTAATCCCAGCAACTCAGGAAGCTGAGGCAGGAGGATCATGAGTTCAAATCCAGCCTCAACAAATTAGACAGCAACTCAGTGAGACCCTGTCTCTAAATAAAATTAAAAAAAAAAATAAAAATGAAAAAGGGCTGAGGATATAGCTCAGTAGAGTATCTCTGGGTTAAATCCCTAGTAAACCCCACCCCAACCCCCCCAAAAAGAAAGATGGGCTGAGGTGTAGCTCAGTGGCAGAGTGCTTGCCTAGCACATATAAGATACTGGGTTCAATCCTCAGCCCCGCATGAAAAAAAATAAATAAAATGAAGTCGTGCTGTCCATCTACAACTACAAGGAAAAAAAGAAAGAAAGAAAATTAAGAATTGCCATGTTAAGAACAAAAAGATGGGCTGGGACTGTGGCTCAGTGGTAGTGAACTTGCCTTGCATGTATGAGACACTGGGTTCGATTCCCAACACCATGTATAAATAAATAAAATAAAGATCTAGCAACAACTAAGGGAAAAAGTATTTAAAAAGAAAGAAAGAAAATTCTAGAGGTGCTACTAAAAGATATTTGGTGGGGGTGCAGGGGGACATGGAAGCTAGTGGAAGATAAGGAGATAAGGTTTACTTCAAAAAACTTATTTAGGGGCTGGGGTTGTGGCTCAATGGTAGAGTGCTCACCTAGTATGCATGAGGCACTGGGTTCAATCCTTACCACCATATAAAAATAAAGATATTATGTCTTTATTATGTCTTTAGCCAGTTCCTAAAACTAAAAAAATTTCTTTAAAAAGGTTTGTTTATTCAAGTTCCCTGCAGCCCAAATTATCAGTCTCTAATGATCAAGGCTCTTTTCCAGCCTTGGAATGCGAAGGACATCCCTCCTAAAAGAATCTTTGTAGCTTGTTACATGTTGGGAAAGACAGGCGAATGGCCCCTTCTCAGGTGAATGGCCCCTTCTGAAGTTACAGTTCCTCAACTGATCACAGTTTAAAATAATCAACATACTAATTTAGCATATTTTGAGATGACACATCCCTTACATGTTCACAGTCAACGTAACATAGAAATGTAAATAAAATATATAGCATGCTTTTGTTTTTATGAAAATTTTATTAAAGCTTAGATTTTATACTAACCAGTCTGATATACACATTCTTCTTTTACTCCACATTGCAAAAAGTACTGTATATAATTGAAAAGGAAATCTTTTGTTTAGCAACCACCCTGGTCTCTTGGTTTCATTAGCCAGTTCCTAATGTATGCTTTCAAAGCTATTTCATGCATTTTTATTTTTTTTAGTACCGCGGTTTGAACTTAGGGGCATGCAACCACTGAGCCACATCCCCAGTCCTCTTTTGTATTTTATTTAGAGACAGTGTCTCACTGAGTTGCTTAGTGCCTCACTTTTGGCTGAGGCTGGCTTTGAACTCAGATCCTCTTGCCTCAGGCTCCTGTGTCTCTGGGATTATAGGCATGAGCCACCATGCCAGGCTTATTTCATGCATTTTTCTGACATAAGAAAGCAAAACTTCCATACATGTTACTTCATCTGCTCTTATAGAATAGGCAGAAGATATTCCCTCTCTGATCACAGAAATAAAATTAAGGCTCAAAAAAGGGTGGATAAATTGAGTAGAGTGGTGCACCCCTGTAATCCCAGCAATTTGTGGGGGAGAGACAGGATTGAAAATTCAAGGCCAGTCTCAGGAATTCAGCAAGGTCCAAAGCAGCTAGTGAGACACTGTCTCTAAATAAAAATTTAAAAGAGTGTTACATTTACACAATGGAATATTCCTCAGCCATAAAGAATGAAATTATGGCATTTACCAGTACATGGATGGAACTGGAAGCTATCATGCTAAGTGAAATAAGCCAATCCCCAAAAAATCAAGGGCCTAATGTTCTCTCTGACATGTGGATGCTGACTAACAATAGATGATAGTAGTGGGGGAGTATGGGTTCACCGGATTGGGATGGGTGAATGCAGGGAAGGGGAGGGGGAATGGAATGCGAAAAACAGTAGAATGACTCAGTCATAACTTTCCTATGTTCATATATGAATACAACACCAGTGTAACTCCACATCATGTACAACCACAAGAATGGGAAGTTATACTTCCTGTATGTTATGTCAAAATACATTCTACTGTCATGTATAACTAAGAACAAAAACATAGTTCAAAATTAAAACAATAAAAAAAAAATTTAAGGGATGGGGTTGTTGCTCAGTGATTAAGCACCTCTGGGTTCAATGCCCAGCACCCAAAACAAAACAAAACAAAAAAACAAGGTGGATGGACATGATCAATGTACAATGTATGCATGCATGGAAATATAGTGAATCTCATTAATCTGTGCAATTAATAGTGTTAATAATTACAATTTTTTTTGTACCAGGGGTTGACCCCAGTGGAACTTAACCACTGAACAACATCCCCAGTCTGTTTTTTAAATATTTTCAGACAGGGTCTTGCTAAATTGCTTAGGACCTTACTAAGATGTGGAGGCTGGCTTTGAACTTGCAATCCTCCTGTCTCAGCCTCCTCAGCTGATGGGATTACAGGTGTGTGCCACCATACCCGGCAATAGTTGTAATTTTTAAAACAAAGCCTCAATGAAGTTATCATTGTCTCTGCTGTATAATTAATAAACTTATCATGTAGACAGTTTAAAATCCTTGTAGAATACATTTTACACTGTGTGTGTGTGTGTGTGTGTGTGTGTTTGTTGCTGGGGACTGAATCAGGGCCTCCTGAGCTCTGGGCAAGAATTCTACTATTGAGCTACATCTCCAGCCCCTTATTGAGCAGTATTTTACAACCAGGCATTGGGTTAAGGGAGATAGCCAGAATTCAAGTTGTTTCTTCTACTTGCAGTGGTTTTCCTTAAATTTGTCTTTTATTGGTGTATTATAATTATATATAATAGTGGGATTCATTATGCCATATTCATATATGCTCATAATGGAGAGGTACTTGAATGCCTCAATTTAAGGACCAAAAGTTTTAAAATTTGGGGGCATCTTTTTACAATTTAAACCTGATTAATAGAGAAAGCTTAATTTATAGAGTATAGTCTATTCAACAACTTTCCCCAACAGCTGAGGATAATGAAAAGAGAAAAGTAAAGGTTGGCTTTTCTAAATATACAATTTGCTTACTGGGCTTTCTAGATACGCATTTTAAAGATTTCTTAGGAAACTCCAAATGTTACAAGGAAGTATTGCTTTTGGTTTAAAGTTTTACCCTGGTCATGCACTCCACCCTTAAATGATCTTAGTGACTAATAAGACTGGCACCAGTTCTCACTTACCAGATGTGAATTCTACTTACCAGCGGTTTTTTTTTTTTTTTTTTTTTTTTGTGTGTGTGTGTGTGTTCTCCTAATTTGCAGTCATACACAAAACCAGATTAAAGAATTTCTTAAAATACATGAGAATCCTCAACGATGCAGTTGCTCTTTAATTTTTAAACTGGCCTGGCACGAGGGCCTAACCTAAGAGTCATAGGGTGATTTTGTTCCCTGATGTTAGAGGGCCCTCCCCTGCAGGCCTCAGTGACTAAGAAGGCAGCTGCCCAGAACAGGAAGGCCTGAGGTTCATGTGACAAGCCACCAGCCTTCACCAGAAAAAACAAAGCAGGTGAGATAGGTCCCTTGCACCTCCTCCCTGCTGGCTCATTTTATGTTGCATCTCAGGATTTTTTTTTTTTCATCTTCAGACTGCTCTGGATTTTCTCTTTGACCTAATTTATTTTGTGCAGAAATGCTGTCCAGAAGGGCTTGCTGAGATTTTTGTCTGGGCCTGCCTCACTGAAGAAGGCCAACGATGCAGTTGCACACTAAGAATGGAAAAAAAAATGTTTCCATGCTTCAGAAATTACTGAACACAATCTTTCCACATTAAATCAATTCCTACCAACAGGGATAATTTTCACTAGTTGGGAACATGATGCCATTAATATTCAGTAGCCACTTTCTAGATTTGGAAAAGACCACATAACTTCACAATTTGTTGGCGCTTTCCTTCACCAGATACAAGTCATTGTTTTCCAAGGTGGTCTGGATGCTTACCTACATTGAATTAATTAATTAATTATTTTTTGTGGTGCAGGGAATTGAACCAGGGGTGCTTTTACCATTGAGCTTCATCCCTAGTGCAATATATATATATA
>NW_026000103.1:1972669-1995991 GCF_001458135.2 Marmota marmota marmota
TTTTTTTTGAGACTGGATCTTTCTAAGTTGCCAGGGCCTTGCTAAGTTGCCGAGGCTGCCTAAACTTGTAATCCTCCTGTCTCAGCCTCCCAAATCACTGGGATTACAAGAGTATGTCACCATACCAAGCTGAAGTGATAATTCTTTAGATTAGGTATTGGCTATATTTTACTGTAGTTAGTTCATTCCAAGAACGGTATAGAAAACTTGCCAGGATAAATTCATGGTGGATTGTAAAGTGCTGGAAACTTGTCCTTAATTGTTTTTCTTAAAGACTTGCTTTCAGCATGTCATTCTGTCATGCCTGTATTCAAAAACGTCAGTGTTAGCTTACGTATTAAATTCCTTCACTCTGTATTCCAGGCCTTGGAACATTGTCTCAATTCACTTTGCCAGGCTGACTTAAGCAGCTCCACTTCACCTGCCTGTTTTGGCTCACTGGTCTCTCCTCTCTCCTGAAATATGCCCCAGAGTTTCCCTTTGTTGAATTTTCCTGCCTGCATTACCTATATGTAAGGCCTAATTCAATGTTATTATTGGGTGAAATCTTCCTTGATCACTCATGATAGAAAAGGTCTTTTACTGTCGTCTACTGTTCCGTAATAAAAGTGAAAATATTTGATAATAGCTATTTTTGAGGTAAGTGCTTAAAAATACACCTATATGCAGCAGGTAGGGGTTTAAAGTAATACTGTTTGTACACACATCTATAATCCCAGTGGCTCAAGAGGCTAAGGCAAGAAGATGGCAAATTCAAAGCCTGCCTCAGCAACTTAGAGAGGCCCTCAGCAACTTAGCAAGACCTATCTCAAAATAACAAATAAAAGACTGGGGATGTGGCTCAGTGGTTGAGCACCCCTGAATTCAATTCCCAATACTGCAGAAGAAAAAAAAAATAAGACCTTCTCAGAAATATTTCAGGCCCTGGATTTGATCCTTACCACCACCACCAAAATACACATGCACATGCGATTCAAATAAATAAAGCTTTAAAAAACAATCAATACTCTGGGAGAGAAAGCAGTTGCAATGTCTACAACAAATAGGAGATTACAAAGCTAGGACAACAGCTTTTTTCTTTTTTCCTTTATTATTATTATTATTTTTGCAGCGCTGGGGATTAAACCCAGGGCCTTCTACCTGCTAGGCACTCAATCTACCACTAGGCCACATCCCCAACGGAGATTAGCTAAATAATAGACTTTTTTTTGCCTTCTTTGTGTGTTGATGTTTGCCCACATTCAAAATGTTGAGGAAAATTGATGCCCAATTTTTGTCTTAAATTGAATGCATATTAGTATATTTACTGAGGTAAAAAAGCATAGGAATAACAGTCTAGTAGAAAGGAAGAATCTGGCTTTGGATGTATTGACTTTGTGATGTCTCTGGGCCATCCATGTGGAGATGGCACACACGGATCTGGACCTCAGCAAAGTACTAAATGTAGTCAAGCTTCAGATGGGTAGTAATCATGCTGCTTCTTTACTTACACAGTTTCTTCTGACCAGGTTAAGTCCTCTCAATATTTTCTTTTTGCTTAAGGCTGCACAGACACTTATGAATCTGTGTAATCTGGAGCAAGTAAAAAAAATCTCTTCAAGGCTAGGGTGTAACTCAGTGGTACAGCACATGTTTAGCAAGCCCAAGGCCCCTACACTGAGGGGGAACAAACCTTCTCTGGTTCTCAATCTTCTCATCTATAAAATGGGGATAAAGAACCTTTATTATAGGACTGGTGGGAGGATTAAAGAATTTAATATGTTCTAAGTGCTCAGAATAGTACATGGTATATAGCAAGCACTATAATAAGTAATGGCTGTTTTATATTTTTAAAGCCCCAGGAACTTCCCTTTTTTTGTCTCACTTCTCACACTTGTTAGTGTATATTTACCAGGGTATAATCTCCATGAAAGCTGGGTCTTGATCTCTGCAGTATCTCTAGCATTACTATGTAGAGATGCTCAAAATAAAAAAGTCAATGAATTAGTAAATATATCTCCCAGTGTGGTGGTTGTGTTGATGTAATTCCCTTTTCTCTTCAAAGTCGCTTCTGATTTAACTCAGATCAATGGGTTAGAGAACTGAGTTCACTGTGACTTATTTTCTGCTTTGAACAGTGTTGTGTCCCCCACAGTCCTTCCCTACCTCCACCGGTACTGGGCATTGTACTGAGGGGCGCTCTACAACTGAGCTACATCCCTAGTCTTTTTATTTTTTAATTTTGAGATTGTGATTCACCAAGTTGCCCAGGCTGGTCCCAAATTTGTGATCTTCCTATGTCAGCTTCCTTAACTGTTGAGAGTACAGGCATGTGCCACCATGCCCAGTCCTGCAGCCCCTTTGATGGTGTGCATACTTAAGGGAATCAGTAAGCATTTAAGGGTTGGCTAATTAAATAATGTGGCTTGCACTGGGGCTGTAGCTCTGGGTAGAGCACTTGCCTAGCACACGTGAGGCACTGGGTTCAAGCCTCAGCACCACATAAAAATAAATAAATTATTAAATAAAGATATCATGTCCATCTGCAAAAATGGTATGATTTGATACTTACCCCACTTTTGCCTGTTGCAGGATATGACACAAAGACAAAAACTAAGGAAGCAATTCTTAGGTTATAAAGATCAAAAGTTTGGATAGTAATGATCATCACATTCCACCATCATTAATTACCCCATGCCCCATCATTATTATCCAAAGTACATGTATGAAGACACAAATTGGTGTGAATATACTATGTGTACACCAGAAAAATTGTGCTCTACAGATGTAATAAGAATTGTAATGCATTCTGCTGTCATTTATAAATAAAAAATTAAGACAAACAAAAAAACTTTTAAAATATTTTGCATTGTTAATACTGTATCTCAGAGGGGCTAAATTAACCCATGATGTGTCTATAGTTAATCAAATAAAATGTTGTTAAGTTTTCAGGAAAAAAAAAGATCAAAACTTTGCATGGGATATTTGAAATATAGTTTGGCATTGCAAGAACTTTCCTTTGTAGTCCACTAAAAATAATCAAATATCCTATGCCAGAAGCCTAATGCCTAGTAACTGACTGCATTGTCTTAAATATTATAGATATGGAGTTCGTGAATTCCTCAGATTATAAATTCATGGGTTTTAATATATCAGAAAAAGTCCTACAAAATAATAATAAAAAACTCACACAAGGTGGGCATGGTGGTACATGCCTGTAATCCCAGCCATCAGGAAGCTGAGGCAGGAGGATCTCGAGTTCAAAGCCTCAGCAACTTAACAAGGCCCCAAGCAACTCAGTGAGACGGTGTCTCTAAAATACAAAATAAGGCTAGGGATGTGGCTCAGTGATCCAGTGCCCCTGAGTTCAATCCCCAGTACAAAAAAAAAAAAAAAGGAAAGAAAAAATAAGTAAAAGAAAGTATTTATCTCCCCTTCCCCCACTGTAGAGTAAACCCAAAGACTGCACCTGCTTGGCAAGAACTCTACTACTGAGCCACCTACCTAGTCCCAGAAAGTATTTGTCTTTGTCCTCTGTCCTTTACAAATGTAAGGGAAAATATTCACTATTCTCCTATTCACTGTAGCAAAATCATAACTAGATCAAAGCATTACTAACTCACTAGCTATGTGACTTTTGGAAAATCATTTCTCATTGGGAGTAAATTTCTTCACTGACAAAGTGAAGAGATTGTATTCTAAGGTGTTCTAATTCTATCTTCCTGCCGCCCCCCCCCTCTATTTTTTTCTTTATTTCTTCTTCTTTTTTTGGTAGTGGGGATTGAATCCAGGAGTGCTTAACCACTGAGCAACATCCCCAGCCCTTTTTAATATTTTATTTAGAGACAGAGTCTCTCTGAGTTGCTTAGGGCCTTGCTAAATTGCTGAGGCTGACTTTGAACTTGTGTTCCTCCTGCTTTAGCCTCTGGAGCCCCTGGAATTACGAGTGTGCGATACTGCGCCCAGCTCTCCCTCATTTCATTCAGTGCATCACACCACATTAATTAATTATCTTTATTTTATTCAGTTTTCCCTTTTGTTTACAGGGAAGAGATATAACTCAATCTTTCCATTAATCTGGAGGTAAGCTTTCTATTAAAATTGTGTATGTGGTTACTTAAACATGACTACTTCTGATATGTGAATGCTAACCCTAAACAAGGTGGGAGGGAAAGAATAGAAGTTCAGTAGATTAGACAAAGGGGAATGAAGGGAAGGGAGGTGGGATGGGATAGGAAAAGACAGTGGGATGAATCTGACTTAACTTTCATATGTACATATACAAATACACCACAGTTACTCTCACTATTGCGTACACCCACAGGACTGGGATCCTAACTAGAATGAGGTATATTACATGCTTGTTCAAATATATCAAAATGGATTCTATTGTCATGTAAAACTAAAAAGAACAAATAAAAATAAATACAAATAAAAATAAGCAAATAAATATAAAAATAATAGACGTTTTCCCTGTTTGGCCATTAGAGGTCGCTCAACATCTAGAAAGTGGAAGAAACCAGATGAACCTTACGAAGATCCTGGATGGTCCTCTGGGGCTGACCCAGTCCCACTGTCTGAATCTGTGTTTTATTTCGTTAGGTACTGATATTTGTGTGCCAGTGTCTTTCTTAATATAACCAAAAATCCCCTCAGCCATTCAAAATATGTGTTCTCCAAATGTCTTCATTTTGTCATTTAAGTCAATGTCTAGTTGTCCGGCATTTGACTTACTACATACAAGGTTCAGTGTACTCTATCACAGAGTTGCTACACATCCTTCATCTGTAGAGGAGGTAGCTCACATGCAGAGACTTCACTGACCTTCCTTCCTAACCCAAGGCACCGAAGAACCAGAGGTGCTTTAGCACTGAGCTATATCCTCAATGCTTTTACTCTATTTTATTTTTTAATTTTTTGGTATCAGGGATTGAACTTGAGGTTGCTTAACCATTGAGCCACATCCCCAGTTCTTTTTATTTTTTATTTTGAGATGAGGTCTGGCTAAGTTGCTTAGAACCTTGCAAAATTGCTGAGGTTAACCTCAAACTTGTAATCTTCTTGCCTCAACCTCCCTCATCACCGAGATTACAGGCATGCACAAGTGCACTCGGCATATAAGAATCTTTTGTCACAGTGGTTTTGTTTTGTTTTATCTTTTGGTGTTGGAGATTGAACCTAGTAGCACTCCATCACTGAGCTCCATCCCCAGTTCTTTTTTCCTTTTGAAATGAGGTCTTGCTAAATTGCTGAGGCTGGCCTCGAATTTGTAATCTTCCTGCCTCAGCCTCCTGAGTTGCTGGGATTACAGGCATGCACCGTCATGCCTGACTGTCATAGTGATTTTGTACTGTGTTTGTTTACAAACACTTTTCTCCCATTCGGGAAAAGATTCCTAATCTCCTTCATAATAAAAGAAATGCACACCAAGCCATGTACAGTGTACAGTGGTGCATGCCTGTAATCCCAGTGACTTGGGAGACTAAAACAGGAAGATTGAAAATTTGAGGCCAGCCTGGGTAATTTAGTGAGATCCTGTCTCAAATTAAAATTTTAGAAAAGCTCAGTGGTAGAGTGCTTGCTTAGCATTAGTGAGGCCCTGCATTCAATCCCTAACTCCCCCTCCAAAAAAAAAAAAAAAAATAGAAAAAAGGAAATGCTTGAGAGGTTGCAGAGAGGGGGGAATCCATACACACTATTGGTAAAAATGCAAATTAATGTAGCCATTATGGAAAATAGTGTGGAATGTCTTCACCACACTAAAAAGAACTACCATATGATCCAGCAAACCTACTACTGAGTGTGTATTAACATCCCATTGCTGGGACAAAAATATCTCAGATAATCAATTTATAAGGCAGAAAGATGTATTTTGGCTTAGAGTTCCTAATGTTTCAGTTCATGGTCACTTGGTACTGCTGGTTTGGGCCTATGGTAGCCCAGTACATCATGGCCGGACAGCATAGTGGAGCAGATGCTCACTTTATGGGAGCTGGGAAGCAAAGAGAGGAAGGAACTAGAATCCTAATATCTCTTTTAAAGACACAGCCCACCAATGACCCAGCTTCCTTTTGCTTGGCCCCACCTACCAAACGTTCCACTCCTAGTAGTGCCACAGGTTGGCAACTATATGGGTCTTTGCAGGACATTCACAATTTAAATGTCACAGCATGTATCCATAGGACACGAAATGGTATATTGAAGAGATTGCTGCACTCACATGTTTATTGTGTTTATTGCATCAGTATTCACTGAAGCCAAGCTATGGAGTCAAACGAGTGGCTGTCAATGGAGTCAAACGAGTGGCTGTCAATGGATGGAAACTATGGTATATATACACACAATAGAATATTTGGCCCTAAAAAAAGGATGAGTCCTATAATTTCTGGCAAACATAGTTGGAATTGAAGGACATTATTTCAAATAAAATGAGCCAAGCTCAGAAAGCCAAAAAAAACTAAAAAGGATAAAAACAGAGAAAGTAGAATAGTGGACTCCAAAGAAACACTAGAGTCTATGAAGGGTAGGACACAGCAGAGATAGAGAGAGGCTGGATAACATGTACTAAAATACAGTTAGATCCAGATGTGGTGGCATACATCTGTAAACCCAGCAACTGGGGAGACTGAGACAGGAGCATCTTCGAGACCAGCCTCAGTGACTTGGAAAGACCCTCAGTAACTTAGTGAGAATCTGTCTCAAAATAAAACATGAAAAGGGCTAGGAATATGGCTCAGTGGCAAAGTGCCCCTGGGTTCTATCGCCAGTAACTCCCCCAAAATACAGTTAAATAGGATAAATAAGTTCCAGAGTTCTATAGCATAGTAGAATGAATACAGTTTGCAACTTATTATGTATTTATTTATTTAGGTACTGGTGATTGAACCCAGGAGCTCTCTACCACTGACCTATACTCCTAGCCCTTTATTTATTTTTTTATTTTGAGATAGGGTCTCACTAAGTTGCACAGGCTGGACGTGAAATTGTAGTCCTCCTGCTTCAGTCTCCAGAGTTGCTGGGATAACAGGCTGCACCACCATGTTGGGTTGTGCCAGTGTGCCTGACTGTACGTAGCCATCTTGCAAAGGTGAAAGCTGGTGTTATAACCGAGATCTGTGTGACTTTTAAGCCACTTATCCTCTACACCACTCTGCTTCTCAATATGTTGTTGATTGCTTTGAGCTGATTCTTAACTCCTCTCAATTTTATCAGCATACTTTGTGCTTTAACCCCTGTGAGCTGTGAGCTCAGCTTCCAGCTCTAGGTGAAGCCACTCCCGAAGAGTGAAGTAGAGTTCAGAAATATTCAGTGTCCTCAGGTGATCTTCTCTGGGAACCTCATCCACCTTTGGATGACCCTGATGTGGGAGTCTAAGAAAGAAGGATGATAAACTCAGAGCACCTGAACAAGTTTCTCTTTACTTATAGGCTTAGGTAAGTGTACTTTGGGAAGTCGCCCAAAAGGCGAAAGTGTCTATCTAGGGCAAGTGGAAAGCTTTTCCTGAAGGAAGACAACCATCTGACTGCTGCAAAGGTTGACTGCACACCAGCATCTTGAGCAACACATCACCTTATCGTGTGTGACACTCCACATGGGTCGTTTTGTCTTGCACAACTTTTCTTTGTGGGAACTTTGCTCTAGACTTGAGTCATTTCCTGTTAAAATTTTATGTCCACCTCATGGTGCTAAAAGGTTAACTGGTCTTATGATCAGATGGATGAATAACTCAGCCACGCTGTCTAGCTCTGAACTTTGCTCTGGTTTGTGTTGCAGTGGCACACGTTCCTCTATGAACTTTCACCTAGATATCTGATTTATTGTAATTATTAATAGTATTGCAGGTTGGCTTAATAATCTTTTTTACTCTATTGATATCCAATATATTTAAATATTTCATAAACATTATTAGCACATACATTCAAGGATAAAACCACTGTTTTCCATCTCAGCCAGAGAAAACAGCATTTGTCTCCTTTTTTGTTGTTGTTCTGTAGCACTAATAATAATGAATACTTATTGGGCCCTTACCTCAAGGTAGGTATTATCCTACTAAGCCCTTTAAGAAATGCTCTCAAGCCCAGCATGGTGGTTCAGGCCTGTAATCCCAGCAGCTCTGGAGGATAAAGCAGGAGAATAGTGAGTTCAAAGACAGCCTCAGCAATTTAGCAAGGCCCTAAGCAACTCAAAGAGACTCTGTGTCTGAATTAAATACAAAAAAGAGCTGTGGATGTGGCTCAGTAGTTGAGTGCTCCTGAGTTCAATTCCCCATACCAAAAGAAATGCTCTCACGAGGTAGGTTCTTTTGTTATCATCATCATCATCCTCCTCCTCCTCATCATCACTTTATAAGTAAGGAAACTGAAGTACAGACTTGTTAAGTAATTTGCCTAAGGTAACACAGCTATTAGGGAAACTGAGATTCAAACTCCTTGCACTCACTGTGCCACTTGTTGGGAAACAAAGACCTCCATCTCTGTTACTGTGACTGGCACTTCCCATCTGCTTCAAAGAGCCTTTCTTATCTTTTTATCCTACCTATTTCTACCTCTACCCTCTACCACCTAAGCTCCAAACTGACAGGGCTGACTTAGAGAATCAGCTGTCAGAACAGTGTACCCCAATTTAATGATGTTTCAGAATGTCATGATCACCTAACTGGAAAGAACAATATTAACAATCAATAGTTGAGAACATTTCAGTGAGTGCCACAATCCTTGTATAGAGGGAAAAATAGCAGATAAAGGGAGCCAAACTATTCCTGGGATAGGTTTGTGTTCTAGAGATGCCATCATTCACGACCTCCAGTGTAAGGCAGGTGGAAACAGGCTTTAGACGGAAGAACCCCCCTTGGCTTCCTAGGGTTTTCAGAATTTCCATCAAAACCAGACAAAACTAGCTCTTCTTTTTAAGCTATCTGTCCTTCCTAAATCTGTCTTGAATGCTGCATCAAACCCTCTCTAATCCATCTTCCACATGTCCTGGTGAGAACACCTTTAACCCTCCAGTTCTGCCTATCATCACTTCTGCTGCAAGTCACTCCCTTGCACAGCTGCAGCAGCTCACCTGCCTCCCTGACGTGCCTTCCAAGATCCTCCCTGATCTGCCTTTCTAGCCTCATCTCCTACGGCCTTCCCATGTGCACTCTCTGTCCCAGACTCGCTAGACTATATCCCCAGCCCCCCAATCCACCCTTTTTTTTTTTTTTTTTTTTTTTAGGTACTGGGGACTAAACTCAGCCACATCCCCAGGCCTATTTTGTGTTTTATTTAGAGACACAGTCTCACTGAGTAGCTTAGCATCTTGCTGTTGCTGAGGCTGGCTTTGAAATAGCGATCTTCCTGCTTTGGACTCTGGAGATGCTGGGATTACAGGCATGTGCCACCACGCCTGGCCCTCCCCAGCCCTTTTTCTTTATTTATTTTGTTTTGAGACAGGGTCTTGCTAAATTGCTAAGGCTGGTCTCAATCCTGTAATCCTCCTGCCTCAGCCTCCTGTATTGCTGGGACTACAGCCATGTGCCATCACACCTGGCTTTTTGCCCCACTTACTCTTTATTTTGTGTAGTGCCAGGGATTGAACCAGCGGCGCTTAACTACTGAGCCACATCCACAGCCCTTTTTTTGTATTTTTTATTTAGAGATAGGGTCTCACTGAGTTGTTTAGGGCCTTGCTAAATTGCTGGGGCTGGCTTTGAACTCACAATCCTTCTCTCTCAACCTCTAGAGCTGCTGGGATTACGGATGTGTGCCACCACTTACTCATTTTTTTTTCTCTCCCTTTTTGGTACTGAGGATCAAAACTAGGGTCTTGGGGCTGGGGTTGTGGCTCAGCGGTAGAGCGCTCGCCTAGCACATGCGAGGCCTGGGTTCAATCCTCAGCACCACATAAAAATAAATAAGTAAAGAAATTGTGTCCAACTAAAAAATAAATATTAAAAAAAAAAAAAAAAACCAAATAAACTAGGGTCTTGAGTATGCCTGTAATCCCAGCAGTTGGAGTGGCTGAGGCAGGAGGATTACAAGTTCAAAACCAGCCTCAGCAACTTAGTGAGGCCCTAAGCAATCTAACAAGACCCTGTCTCAAAATTAAAAAATAAAAAAAGGGCTGGGGATGTGGCTCGGTTCTTAAGTGTCCCTGGGTTTAGTCCCTGTACTCCCCCAACCCTCAAAATAATTTTTAAAAATTTTGCCCAGGCTGGCCTTGAACTTGTGATACTCCTGCCTCAGCCTCCCAAGTAGTGGAACAAGTTTTCAAGAATGAGTGGGCATTACCCCATGTGGTGGTACACACCTGAAATCCCAACAGCTACAAAGCCACCTCCTTTATGAGAGCTTCCTTGCAGTAGTAACTCCCCTGCCCCCACATCCCACTCTGTAAAAGCTGATTCTTTAGCTGTGTCCTCAAGGCATGGTATATCTGATTTTCTGCTTAGATCACATTGCAACATCCATATTGTACACTTAGTTGTTTACAATTTTTTTTTTCTCTTCCAATAGAATGTAGGCTCTTTAAGAATAAGGATTGAAGCCTGGCACAGTGGCATACCTGTAATCCCAGCGGCTTGGGAGGCTCAGGCAGGAGGATGGCAAGTTCAAAGCCAGCCTCAGCAAAAGCAAGGTGCTAAGCAACTCAGTGAGTCCCTGTCTCTAAATAAAATACAAAATAGGCCTGGGGATGTGTCTCATTGGTTGAGTGCCCCTGAGTTCAATCCCTGGTACCCAAAGGAAAAAAATAATAATAATAAGGACTGACACTATTGCTATTTCATTTTTGTATCCTTTTGCAGGTTCTACTAAGGTATCTAACAGATAATGTTCCTTGGAAATGCCCTGAGGAGCCTATTTCTTGTGAATTAAGGAAATGCCAGGCAACATTTGCTAAATCATTTGTTTACGAGGTAAGTCAAAGTAGCAGGTGTATTACTCTTTTTATTTTAAAAAAATGAAGTTTACTGAAAGATACCACTAAAAGACTGTAGAGTGTCATTGTTCAATATGATAGCAAAGACCACATGTGGTTACATAAATTTAAATTCATGAAAAGTAAATAAAATTCCATTACTTAGTTACATCATCCACATTTCAAAGTTCAACAGCCATATCTGGCCAATGCCTATATGGGCAGCACAGATAAAGAACATTTCCCTCACTACTGACTGAAACTTCTATTGGATAGCACTGTTCTAGAAAGATCATTGGTACACACCAGTGGCATATAATAAAGTTTATACACTATTAAGAAACCATTCTTGTGAGCACATGAGGGTAACTTTGATAATAACTTCATCTAGGAGAACAGCTGTTAAAGATTTACACTTGGGGTATTCAATAGTTGAGACTTGAGAGAAAAGAAAAAAGGAAAGCTATTAGTTGTATACATAGGCTATTAAGACAAAGAAAGATGAATGGGTCTGCTGGGCTGCCCGGCCTGCTTTCCTCTTGTGTCTAAAAACTACCATGCTTCTGAGGAGAACGAGGTTGGCTAAGGATTATCAGGGAGAAGAGCAGCCGTAGGTTGATAGGGTAGGGAAATTATAAGTGAATAAGACAAGAGCTCTCTGGGGCTTATCTAGAGACCATAGTCAGACACAAGAAACCACTTGTAAATTCCCAGGGAGTGTTAATCTCTTCAGACCTTGGTTGAAATGCTGGAATTAAATCCCAGCAGCTTGGGAGGCTGAGGCAGGAGGATCTCAAGTTCAAAACTAGCTTGAACAACTCAGCAAGACCCTGTCTCTAAATAAAAAAAAAAAATATATATATATATATATATATATAAAGGGGGGCTGGGGTTGTGGCTCAGTGGTGGAGTGCTCGCCTAGCATCCACGAGGCACTGGGTTTGATCTTCAGCACCACATAAATGTAAAATAAAGATATTGTGCCCACCTAAAACTAAAATAAATAGATAAATAAATAAATGGGCTGGGGATGTGGCTCAGTGGTTAAGTGTACCTAAGTTCAATCCCCAGTACCAAAAAAAAAAAAAAAAGAAAGAAAGAAAGAAAGAAAGAAAGAAAGAAAGAAAGAAAGAAAGAAAGAAAGAAAGAAAGAAAGAAAGAAAGAAAGAAAGAAATGGGGGGTGGTACAAGATATTGAATCCATGGACACTTTGTCTCTGAGCTGTATTCCCTGCCCTTTTTCAAATTATTATTATTGTTGTTGCTGTTATTATTATTATTTTGTTTTAAATTTTGAGACAGGGTCTTGCTAAATTGCATAAGGCCTTGCTAAATTTTAATGGCTGGCCCTGAATTTGTTACCCTCCTGCCTCAGCCTTTCAAGTTATGGGATTCCAGGTGTGTGCCTCTGTATCTAGCTATTTGAAAATCATCTTAATAAAATAATAAAACATTTTAAAAAATGCTTCCTACCTCTCAGGATTTTTGAAATGAGACAATCAGAACTAAGTAGTGTTTCTAAGTAATAGCCTAATTTGAATAGTGAATCACTTTCTTTCTTTTTTTTTAATAACTATATTTATTTAACTTGGGAAATGTAAAAACTTGAAGATAAAGAAATCCTCTTCAATAGCACTTTACTGCTGAATTTGCTATAGCCTGCCCTATTGATTTGATTTTATTTATTCTTATTTGTTATACATGATGGCAGAATGCAATTCATTTCATATTACACATATAGAGCACAATTTTTCAAGACACCGATTGTACACAAAGTATTTTCACATCATACATGTTTTATACATGATTAAAGTAATGATGTTTAACTCATTCCACCTTCATTTCTACTCCCTTGCCCACTCTCTTCCTTCCCTCCCCTTTGCCCTATCTAAAGTTCCTCCATTCCTCCCATGCTCCCTCCCCCAATCACCATTATGCATCTGCATCCTCATATCAAAAAAAAACATTCAGCCTTTAGTTTTTGGGGATTGGCCTGCTTCGCTTAGCATTATATTCTCCAACTCCACCCATTTACCTGAAAATGCCATGATTTTATTCTCTTTTAATGCTGAGTAATGTTCCATTGTGTATATATACCAAAGTTTCCCTATCCATTTATCTACTGAAGGGCATCTAGATTGGTTCCATAATTTAGCTATTGTGAATTGTTCTGCTATAAACATCAATGTGGCTGTGTCCCTGTAGTATGCTGTTTTTAAGTCCTTTGGGTATAAACCAAGGAGTGGGAGAGCTGGGTCAAATGGTGGTTCCATTCCCAATTTTCCAAGGAATCTTCATACTGCTTTCCAGATTGGCTGCACCAACTTGCAGGTCCACCAGCAGTGTATGAGTGTGCCTTTTTTGCCACATCCTCGCCAACACTTATTGTTGTTTGTATTCTTAAGAGCTGCCATTCTGACTAGAGTGAGATGAAATCTTAGAGTAGTTTTGATTTGCATTTCTCTAATTGCTAGAGATGCTGAATATTTTTTTATATGTTTGTTGATTGATCGTTTATCCTCTTCCAAGAAGTGTCTGTTCAGTTCCTTGGCCTATTTATTGATTGAGTTTTTTTTTTTTTTTTGGTGTTAAGGTTTTTGAGTGCTATATATGTCCTAGAGATAAGTGCTCTATCTGAAAGATTCTCTCCCATTCTATAGGCTCTCTATTCACCTCACTGATTCTTTCTTTTGCTGAGAAGAAGCTTTTTAGTTTGAATCCATCCCATTTATTGGTTCTTGGTTTTAATTCTTGCACTACAGGAGTTTTATTAAGAAAGTTGGAGCCTAATCCAACATGATGGAGATTTGGGCCTACTTTTTCTTCCATTAGGTGCAAGATCTCTGGTTTAATTCCTAAGTCCTTGATTCACTTTGAGTTGAGTTTTGTGCATGGTGAGAGATAGAGGTTTAATTTCATTTTGTTACATGTGGATTTCCAGTTTTCCCAGAACTATTTGTTGGAGAGGTTATCTTTGCTCCAATGTACATTTTTGGTGCTTTCGTCTAACATAAGATAACTGAAGTTATGTGGATTAGACTCTGTGTACTCTATTTGGTACCCATGATTATATTAAAGAGGAAGTGAATCACTTTCTGAAGAATTTTTTCTTTTTTTTTTTGCCATTTTCTTTTTTTTCTTTTTTTATTAGTTGTTCAAAACATTACAAAGCTCTTGACATATCATATTTCATACATTTTATTCAAACGGATTATGAACTCCCATTTTTACCCCGTATACATATTGCAGATTCACATAAGAATTTTTTCTTAACAGCTTAACAAGTTATTTTATAAATAATACACATAAAACTTGTCTATGAGGATACATAAGAAAAAATAATAGTATTGACTGCCTCAGCTGGGCAGGATGGCACACATCTGTAATCCCAGTGGCTTGGGAGGTTGATCAGGAGAATCGTGAGTTCAAAGCAAGGCTCAGCAATTTAGTAAGGACCTAAGCACCTTAGGGAGACCGTGTCTCTAAATAAGTTATAAAGAAGGGCTGGGGGTGTGGCTCAGTGTTTTAAGTACTCTTGAGTTAAATATCTGCACACACACACAAACACACACACACACAAACAACAACAACAACAAAAAACAGAGTATTGATTGCCTCCAGGGAGTGGGAATTTTGTGGCTAGAGGACAAGAATGAAAAAGAGACCTTTCACTGTGTTGTCTTTTGTAAGTTTTGAACATCAGATCATGTGTACATATTTACCCATTTAAACATAAAATAATAGACAAATCATAAGGCTCCCAAAGTCTAATAGTTTGCCTCTCTTCCAAGTGGTAAAAATGAAGCTGCTATATATATGGTTTTTGGTTACCTAAGAAGTCAAGTTCCAGCTTTGTGATGTGACATTGCAGGGTTGGACTGACCTATCAGCATTCAGCTGGCATGCTATATTTGAGGACACTCTTAGCTATGAACCAAAGGACTGCATTTCCCATTCCTTTGGTTCAAAGCTTTCCAGATAAGGTGGGGCTCAGGAAGTAACCTGGTTGGGTAGCTCAGAAGAATGAGGGTTTCAGGGGCAGACTGCAGGTTTACATTAAAGGAAGTAGACAGAAGGGAAAGAAGAGTTATACCTTGTAACTGGGATATAGTTCTGTGTGAATAATATTTTATATGTTCTATACAATTCACAAAATGTTCATAAACATTACCTCCTCTGAGCCAGACAACTTCCCTGGGAGGTAAGAAGGCAAAGGATTTTGTCCTGTTTCACTGAAGAGGAAACAGTTGAGTATGTTGACCATGAGACACACTTGAGATGTCCTTCCCACTGTGGGGAGCAAATGACTGAGGTCCCCTGGCCTTGGCTCAAATGCTCCTGGCCAGTGACTGTTGCGGCACAGATATTAATTCAGCTCATTCTTTCAAGATGTTGGGGTTCCTCTGAGGACTTAAGTGCTCCCCAACAGTCTTCCTGAACTTTCTTTAGAGCACACTAATCTAACATGCTTCTACTCACCCACCCACCCTTCCTTTTCTCTTTTCTCAATTCAGGGAAAGACCTGCATCACAGACTGATGGCTCTGCTAGTTTTTCCTGGCTTTCTCCCATTTTCTGTTAAAGACATTTCCTGAGAATTTAATACTGTTTTGGCATCAAATATAGATCTTAATGATTACATGTTGTGCTTTTAATCAATGTACTATATTGGTTTGTTTTTTTTTTTTTTTTAGAAATTCACTTCAACTTGAGTTACTAGTCCGGCACATCCTTATTTATTTATTATTTACTTATGGTACCAGGGATTGTACCTAGAGGTGCTTAACAACTGAGCTGCATCCTAGACCTTTTTAATTTTTTTTTTTTAATCTTTTGAGTCAGGGTTTCACTAAACTGCTCAAAGTCTCACTAAGTTGCTGAAGGCTGGCTTTGAACTTGTGATCCTCCTGCCTCAGCCTCCCAAGTTGCTGGGATTACAGGTGTACACCACTGCTCCCAGCATTGTTGTCATTTTTTTGGCGGGGGAGGGTTCTGGGAATCTCAGGGGCACTAAACCACTGGCTTCATCCTCAGCCCTATTTGTATTTTATTTAGAGACAGGGTCTCACTGAGTTGCTTAGCACCTTGCCATTGCTGCAGCTGGCTTTGAACTTGTGATCCTCTTGCCTCAGCTTCCCAAGCTGCTAGGCTTACAGTCATTCACCACCACGCTCCTTCTTTGTTGTCATTTTTGATGCTTTAGTTAAAATATAAGATACATATCATTACATCTGGCATATTACATTAGCATAGAAATGTTTTTTAGAGAAAAATGTCTCACTTTATTGCCTAAGGGGGCCTCAAACTCTTGGGCTCAGCTTCCTGAGTAGCTGGGACTATAGGTGTTAAAAATTGACACATCCCCCCCAAATAAAAGGGGCTTGGGATATAGCTCAGTGGTAGAGGACTCCTGGTTCAATCCCTAGTACTGACCTCCACACAAAACTTAATTCTGTGGCTGGTGGTACATCTCAGTGGTAGAACACTTACCTGGTATGCACTGAGGCCCTGGGTTTGATCCCCAGTGCCACAAACAAAAATAAAGTAATTCTGCTTTATATTAAATTATATAAAACTTAAAAACTCAGTTTCATAAAGCTTTATATTTGGTTTTAATGCAAATTTAGAGATTTTTAGTTGTTGTTTTTTTGTTTAATAATTTGTCCTTTTCCCTTCTCTGTCTTCACTTTTCATTGTCTTTGTTAATCTAACACAGAGGATTGTAATTACATAGTCATCCTAGGGGGTTCTGGGAATTTATGCAGGCCAGAGGGATTTCTGTTTGTATGTAACCCTCGTAGTTTGGCAGTGAAGGGTGGGGAGAAGGCAGAGAAACCAGCAGACTGACTATTACTTCTGGGCTCTTCCTGGAATTGGCTGGCAGCGAGCTGGCTGGCTGTGCTATTGCAAGAGTTTCCAACCCTCTCTTGGGAGTTCTAACTGACTAAATGGACTCTTTTGTCAGAAAAATTAGGACTTCCTTCCTAAAGTGTGCTTGGCTGGAAAAGGAAGCAGGAACCCCTTAGGGGCCAATATTCTAACAGTGATTGACCCTGATGTGATGTGTGGAAGAAGGACTTCAGAGCAAGGATGGTGGAGAGGGTTTTGAACCAATTGGAACAAGCTGGGTTGTGTGAAAGAAGCCCTCCTGGGCATTAGACCAGAGCATTATAATAGCTTAGCTTCTGCTCATATGTTCCTAGTGGGGCAGGAGGGTGGCTGCAGAGGAGGACAGTGCCAAGGGCAGAGGACTAAAGTAAGAGCTTAAGCAGAAATACTTAATGAAGAATGTCCTCAAGAAACTGTCTGTAGCAGATGAGTGATGAGCTGGTCTTAGTATAGTGAGAAGCCAGTAGCTTACACACCCAGACACATGCAATATTACTTTGCCCCTTCATTAACAGTGAGAGATGTCATATACTAAAAATATATTTTGAGTTCTTCAGGAGCAGAGGTCATGAATTTTATGTCTCTTGCATCCCCCTGGGACAGCCACACATTTGGCAGGACCTCCTTGAATACAGAGTATTGTTTTAGGGGCATTATGGAAAACAGGTCTTTGGCAATGTATACTGTGCTAAACAGTTGGCATCCCCCAGGAGCACAAAAGTTCCTCACCTCACCTCCAACTTTCACTCAATTTGAGGATTCTAACTAACATTCTACTTCTAAGATACTACTTTGATTAATCATGAGGTTTGTTGTCGCTAACAATACTAAGTTATATCTCTGTGGCCTTAGGCTTTTCTTAGAGGCCCGGGAATCAACCATAAGCAAAGTGTTCATGGGGGTGAGGGAATCAAAGAGGACCCCCCAGGGAAACTGCTCACTCTGATGGTAATGACTGTTGCTGCAGATCTAGGGGAAGGAGTTACAAGAAAAGGAAGCCCCGGGGCTTTTACTTTTTCCCAGATTCAAATCTGAATGTCTTCCTGCCATTCAGAAGATTGGTAAGGAGCTGCCAAATCTTCTCAGGGAATGCGACAGCAGTTAGAGATTCTTGCAGGCCTCAGGAATATCTCAAAAAAGTATGACATGAGCCAGGCATGGTGGCACATGCCTGTAATCCCAGCAGCTCAGGAGGCAGAGGCAGGAGAATCCCGAGTTCAAAGTCAGCTTCAGCAAGTTAGTGAGGCCCTAAGCAACTCAAGGAGAACCTGTCTCTAAATAAATTATTTAAAAATGGCTGGAAATGTGGCTCAGTGGTTAAGTACCTCTGGAATCAATCCATGGCACCAAAGATAAAATAAAGTATGACATTAGCTAAAGATGCTAATATTTGATTCACTGATAAGACAAAAGGCATGCTGCTTTTCTCTGTGATGCTTCCTGCTTTCAAAAGTAGAAATACAAACTCACTAAACATTTTCAAACATTGTAATAAATACATTATATGAAAAGTAGACGTTTTTTTGCAATTCCCACCCATCTACCCCAGATCACCACTGTCAACTATTTGGAGTCTTATTCTTTCCCTTTTCTGGGAAACATTTTTCAGTCCTTGATTTTGTCTTTTGTAGAAAGTATGGTATGAATTAACCACATAATTTATTTAACATGAATATGTTAAAATGTAGTCACAGTATGCTCTAATCAGAATCTACCCACAAGTTCATAAAACAAACAAACAAGGACTGGTTATGATCTTCATATTCTCACCTGTCAAGAATGTGTTAGGCAAAATGATGTCATTTGCAGGAAAATGGATGGAACTAGAGAACATTATGTTAAGCAAAATAAGTCAAACTCAGAAATCAAGGGACCTGTGTTTTCTCTCATATGTGGTAGCTAGAGAGGAAGAAGGACAGGAAAGGTGGCGGCAGATCTGATGAAAATCAAAGGGAGATCAGTAGAGGAAAGAGACCAAAGGGTAAGAAATTGGGAGGGTCAGGGGAAGTGCTGGGGAGTGATACTGGCTACTGGATTATGTTGCTATATTATGTGCATGTATGAATATGTAACGACAAATCCATCATTGTGTACAACTATACTGCACCAATAAAAAGTGTGTGTGTTTGGGGGAAGGATATGCTAGGCAAACTGAGTTCAGTGGCACACAACTGTAATCCCAGGTACTCTATAGGCCAGCCTCAGCAACTTAGAGACCCTGTCTCAAAAGTAAGTAAGTAAATAAATAAATAAATAGATAGGACTAGGGATGTAGTTCAGTGGTAAAATACCTCTGGGTGCTAGTACAGCAAACACAAAACACACAAACAAAAAAACCAAAACATGATGGCCTAGGTATGGTTTCTGCCCAAGCACCCCTGAGGTTCTCAGGAATGCAGGAACCCTGTTTTTTTTTTTTTTTGGTTGGCGGGGAGGGACTGGGGATTGAACCCAGGGGACTCAACCACTGAGCCATATCCCCAGCCCTTTTTATATTTTATTTAGAGACAGAGTCTTGCTGAGTTGCTCAGGGCCTCGCTGAGACTGGCTTTGAACTCACAGTCCCCTGCCTCAGCCTCCTGAGTTATTGGTATTACAGCTGTGTGCCGCCATGCCCAGCTTAACCCTATCTTTGATGCCTAGCAAGGGTATCCTGCAGTGATAGCTTGAGGAGAAATATTTTTGTAAGCAACTGCTTGAGAACCTCCAGTTTAATCTTGGAATCCTTATGAAAGTAAAACCGTGTGTTTTGTGGTTCCAGGGACTGGTGCTGGCTTTTGGGATTTATGTTCCTTAGATAAAGCAGTTAGAGGCCTAGAAAATGACTAGGAGCTGGGCATGGTAGCACATACCTATAATCCTAGTGACATGGGAGTCTGAAGCAAGAGGATTTCTGGCTAGAGGCTGAGGCAGGAGGATCACAAGTTCAAAGCCACCTTAGCAATTTAGCAAGGCCTGTCTCAAAATAAAAGATGGCTTACTGCTTAAGCACCCCTGGGTTTGATCCACACACCCATACTTTTACAGAACATTTGAAGGCTTTGTTTTTTTTCCCCCGCGCTGGGGATGGAACCCAGGGGTGTTCAATCATTCAGTTACATCTTCAGCGCTTTTTATTTTTTATTTTGAGATAGAGTCTTGATAAGTTGCCAAGACTTTGTTAGAATTTGCAATCCTTCTGCTTCAGCCTCCTGAGTTGCTGGGATGACAGTTGTGTGCCTCTGTGTCTAGCAAGAGATTGTTTTGATTCATGAATTAGACTTTCAGTTTGCGAGTCCCTAACTGAAGACTCAGAGCCGTTTTAAGAACCTGTAATTCAGATACACATGTAAAAGCTTGTGGTAGGATCTTCTAGGACAAAGAGCTGCACCCAGTTACTAACTTCTACAATAACTTATTTATTTGTTTATTTATTGTGATATGAGGGATAAAGCCTAGGAGAGCTTTATCTTTGAGCTGTGTCCCTTGTCTACCCACTCCATCCCCCATACTTTTTTTTTTTTTTTGAGATAGGGTCTCAATAAATTGCTGAGGCTGACCTCAAATTTGCAATTCTCCTGCTTCAGCCTCCCAAATTGCTGGGATTACAGGTGTGTACCATCACATCTGACTCTAGAATAAAGTTCTGAGCTAGAATTTACCAATCATCACTGACTCCTCTGGTTAGTTGTTTGGTTTTTCGAGCATTAAGAACAATCTAATAAAAATTTTCATTTAGCTGGGTGCTGTGACACATGCTACTCAAGAGCCTGGGACAAGCACTTAAACACAAGAGTTTTAGGTCAGCCTGGGCAACAGAGCAAGACCTCATCTCTTTAAAAACAACAACAAACATTTTAGAAAATTCACGTCATCTTAAAAAAAAAAAAACAACTTCTTATCCTTTCAATAGGTAATACACATTCAGCTTAGAAAATACTGATCAAAGCTGGACCTGGTGGCACACATCTTTAGTATCCCAGCTACATGGGAGGCTGAAGCAGGAGGATTGAGTTTGAAGCCAGCCTGGGCAGCATAGCAAGAGACCTTTTTATTTTTATTTTTGTGGTGCTGGGGAATGAACCCAGTGCCTCACGCTTGCTGAGCAAGTGCTCTACCACTGAACTGTTTCCAGCAAGAAACCTTTAAAAAAAAAAAATGCTGGGCACAGTGGCACACACCTGTAATACCAGCAGTTTGGGAGGCTGAGACAGGAGGATTGTGAGTTCAAAGCCAGCCTCAGCAACTTAGCAAGGCCCTGAGCAACTCTGCAAGACCCTATCTCTAAGTAAAATACAAAAAAGAGCTGAGGATATAGCTCAATGGTTGAGCACCTCTGAATTAAATCCCTGATATAAAATAAATAAATAAATTTTTTAAAAATAAAAATAAAAAAGGGTTGGGGATGTGGGGTTGTAGCTCAGTGGTAAAGCATCCCTGGGTTAGATCCCCAGTACAAAAATAATAATAATAATTAAATAAAATTTAAAATACAGACAATAAAAAGAAGCTGTAATCCTAGTAAGTGATAACCACAATTAATATTTTATATTTCCTTCTGAAATCCCCATTCATTAACAAGTTTCAAAAAATACGTAATTTATATGAGAAATGTTTTCTTTTCTTACTTCAACTTAGGGATAGAGATGATGTTTCTATATGAAAATGAAACTTTTCTATTTACTGTAGATTGAGAAGCAGATAATAAATTCATTTGCTTTGATATTTCTTTTCTTTCATTTTTTTTTTTTTTGTGGTGCTGAGGTTTGCCCATGTTAAACATGCACTCTACCACTGAGCTATAGTCCCAGCCTTTATTTTAGTTTATTTTGAGACAGGATCTCACAACATTGCCCATGCTGGCCTCCAACTTTCAATCCTCCTGCCTGAGCCTCCAGAGTAGCTGGGATCATAGATGTGCACTGCCACATTTGGTTCCAACTTCTTCTTTTCTTGGCTGATAATCTGGGCCCAGTTCATTTCTATGCACAAAGAAGCAAATGGTGATCCAGTGGGCTTAGATAATCAATTGGGACTCTTCCTGTTCTAATATTCTAGGATTGTCATTTTTGTTACCAGAAGTTGATAGTTGATTGTGGAGCACTGTGATTTGTTTCATAGTCCTTGGGTATAATTTGCCTAAGATTAGGATATTACCCTAGTGCAGACGCTGAGTTATACAATGAGGCACAGATAGTGTTTAAGGCAGGTTTATTGTGAGGTAAGGGAATAGCAAGAAAAAGGGTGACATACGAGAGATAGAATAGAGATAGAGAGAGAGAGAGAGAGAGAGAGAGAGAGAGAGAGAGAAATGGCCAAGGTGGCTAGGGGCCAAAATGCACCAACATAGGTGACGGGGCTTGCAGAGTCAGGAACCTTGGAGCTACAAGTAACTATACTCTTTGGGCCCATTGTTTTGTGTAGCTGTTGTGCCTTTGGAGCAAGTGTTAAGTCTGCCTTATGTGAAAATTGAGGGCATGCACCTGTGTACTTGGGTCCTTTTGCCCTTTCTGGCCTAGCACTGCCTATGGAAAATCATGTACATACTGGTCAACTGATCCTTGGAGCAGCTTTTGTATGCATGTGTGGACTTGGGACTGTGATGGCAAAATCAGACCTGGTTGTGAAATGAAATTACAAAAATATTATGGTCAGAAACCAATGCCTGGGGAAAGGGTCAGTTCTCCTCCTCCTCTTAGCCTTTCTCCAGGAAGCCTAATTAACCATGTGTCCCTACCTTTTGGATCATAAATAATTGCCCTAAGAGTCTGATTATTCCCTCTTGAAATGTAACAGATGCCTGTGAAAAGAGCCCTTTCTTCTTATCTGTTTCTGTGAACATGCCTTCAGCCTCGTAGATCTAGGAAATTTTTTTAAAAGAGGAAAAATCCCCAATGATAGATGGGTCTAAGATGATACCAAATAACCTATAAATGTTGTGAGAAACTGTGGATCAGGGCTCAGAATTGGAGTTTTGTTTTCCTCTGAGCCTGCCAGCATAAAATAAAATTTCGAGTTCTCTTCCTCTTTCAAGCAAGTGATGTTGCTGTTTCTTGATCAGTTTGTTTCTGGCAACACGAACATAATGTGTGCTGGCAAATCTACGGGACACAGTGTTAGGTCTCTTTCTGCCTAACACTATGTCCCATATGAAAGGAGACTGGTACCTCTGGATAAATTCCTAGTCAGGGGCTCTTTTGACAATTGCCACTTACTTTTTCCCTCCCTTCTCCCATTCCTGCGTATCTCTAGCAAATCTACCTAGGCTAATAGGTTTTGTACCTCTTATCATTTTTTTTTTCCTTTCTTTTCCTTGCAGGGATGGAACCCAGGGGATTGAACCACTGAGCTACATATTGTTAGGTGAAGGTGACTTAGGAACAAAGCACCAAGCAGCCTACGTGGAGGAAAGAAACACTGATCAGGCACTGAGGGAACTGCCTGTCAATCAGCAGGGTTTCCAGGCCAATCCTGGATCTTAGCCAGTTCCTCCACCAACTCCAGTAGGACAAAGGACTCTAAAAACCCCTTTTCCTGTCCCAAGCTGTCCCTTCCTGCCCTAAGCCCAATAAACATT
>NW_026000103.1:1996001-2019142 GCF_001458135.2 Marmota marmota marmota
CTGGTGGAGCCACCCCCCCCCCCAACCCTGTTCGCTTCTCCTCAGACCTTCTTCTTACTCTGCTGGTCTGAGAGGTGTTGTCCCCCTGCCCCCACCCCAAGCGAAATCTCAGTAAAGCCTCCTCCAGCGGCCTTCTAAAATCTGCCTCCTTTTGGTCGCTGCTGCCTGACCTTACACATACCTAGTTCTTTTTTTTTTAACTTTGAGACAGAGTATTGTTAAATTGCCCAGGCTGGCTTTGAATTTCTAGGCACCCTGCCTCAACCTCCTGTGTACCACTTGCCACCTCACCTGGCTCTCTTGCGGATTTTGTGTGTGTGTGTGAGTGTGTATGTGTGTGTGTGTGTCTGTCTGTCTGTCCGTCTGTCAGGGGTAGAACCCAGGGGCACTTAACCACTGAGGCACTTCTGCAGCTCTTTTTATTTTTTATTTTGAGATGGGGTCTCACTAAGTTGCATAGAGCTTCTCTAAATTGCTGAGGCTGGCTTCAAATTTGGGATCCTCCTGCCTCATCCTCCTGAGTTGCTGAGCCAAGGGGCCAGGCACTCTCTTGTGATTCTTAATTTTTGAGAAAGAGCAAGCAAGAAAGAAACGAACATGTTATTAACAGGTTCCTTTGGGAAGCCATTAAATCTGAGGACTGACACATGGGCAGTATATGGGAGAAGGGGTGAGTTTATGGTATGAGTGTGGTGTGTGTGTGTGTGTGTGTGTGTGTGTGTGTGTGTGTGTTGGGGGAGTTGCTTTCTTAATTTCTCATAGCCTTCCATGTCTACTGAGAACAATTCCCTTCTGGTCCCCTAAAGTAATAAACCTAAGTTTTATTTTTTCTTTTTCACTACCTCATTTGCTGTTACTTTTTATTTCAATACTCACTCAACAGACATTCACCAGGGGCCTTTAGTTGTCAACCCCTCACATTCAGGTTGATATAACTGAAAGAACTTTGCCTTCAAGATTACAGACAGGCTTTGATCCAACATAGTATTTAAACAGTAGGTAATTTTGGACAAGTGACATAACCTTCGAGTCAGATCACAAAAACATGTTCTTCCTGCTTTGCATGAGAATATATTTTGTCAATTGCAAATAATAATAATGATGATAATTATTATACATATACAATTAACTTAGAAATGCCTCTAGGAGGGCTGGGGATGTAGCTCAGTTGATAAAGTGCTTGACTCGCATGCACAAGGCTCTTTGTTCAATTTCCAGCTTCACAATTAAAAAAACCAAAAGAAAAAAGAAAAAGAAATGCCTCTAGGTAAGGGGCTTAAATAAACTAGTCTTCAATATTTTGATTTTAACTCATTTGTAAAATGCCTTTTGACTTTTTAGTTGCAAGAACAAAGGCTTGGGCTGGAGTTGTGTCTCAATGGTAGAGCGCTTTCCTAGCATGTGTGAGGCACTGGGCTTGATTCTCAGCGCCTCATATAAATAAATAAAATAAAGATCCATTGACAACTAAAAAATATTTAAAAAAAAGAACAAAGCGGGAGGGCTGGGGTTGTGGCTTAGCAGCGGAGCACTTGACTAGCATATGTGGGGCCCTGGGTTCGATTCTTAGCACCACATTAAAATAAAGATATTGTGTCCAACTACAACTAATATATATATATGAACAAAGGCTTATTTAGGTTGGAGTGAGTAGGAAATACTGCTGCAGAAAGACTTAGAGCAGATAAAGAATATTAATGCGCCTAGAGAAAGTAGGAAAGTAAGATTCTCTAGGGAGAATTTGTGAGTAAAACCCTCACAAATGCTTTGCCCACTTTGACTTTCTTGTGGTTAGGCCCTGATTGTCAGTGACATGTACAAATAGTGGGCTGGGACCTCAAAAGAGCTGCTTAGGTTACTCAAGACTGAGACTATTCT
Source organism: Marmota marmota marmota (assembly GCF_001458135.2). Classification (NCBI taxonomy): domain Eukaryota; kingdom Metazoa; phylum Chordata; class Mammalia; order Rodentia; family Sciuridae; genus Marmota; species Marmota marmota. The sequence continues at coordinate 1,997,880 of NW_026000103.1, forward strand.
ACATGCAAAGCAAACACTGTTCATGCTCCAGCCCCTCAAAAATCATGTTCTTGTGGTCATCAGGACTTGAAGACGGGAACCTTCTAGTGTTGGGACCTGGTCACAAAAGTTGAGTTAGATCTTAATAAAATCATCAAAAGCAATTCTTTTTTCTTTTTCTTTTCCTTCCTTCCTTCCTTCCTTCCTTCCCCAACCCTTTTTATTTATTTATTTATTTTATTTTTGAGATGGTCTCACTGAGTTGCTTAGTGCCTTGCTCAATTGCTAAGACTGGCCTTGAACTTGCAATTCTCTTGCCTCAGCCTTTCAAGCTGCTGGGATTACAGAGTGTGCCACCATGCCCAGCTGGAGGGCAATTCTTTAGGCAAAATGATTAGATGAAATAGAGCCTGATTGTTGAGCTGTATTTTTGTGCCTACATGGTAGTGTGGCTGAGCAGACTGAGCTATTTTTTGTAGCACCCTGGAAACAATGCAACATTGTAGAAAGGCTGTGAGTCAGGCACCTGGGATTCTGCCAGCTGTGCTGCCTTAGGCAAATAACTCAACTGCCTTTTCTCTCTGTAAAGAGAGAATCTGGTTTGAATGCAGTGTTTCTCAATGTGTAAATCTTAGCCTGAAGAAGCCAGAAAGATCCTCTTCGCCCCCCTTCCTTACAGCAGTAAGGAGTTCCCAAATTAGAGCGGGGAATGAAGCCAGATTTAAAGTTAGGTAGTCAGTGTAGTTAGATAAATCGGGGTCTAATACCGAGTGAAATCTAAAATGGAGGCCATGCAGAAAATGATTCCAGGGAACACAACACAACTCATGAAATGTGAAACCCTTCAATAATCGTGATGCATTACTTTTAAGATTAAAAGTAGTCAGAAAAAGGAGTGGGGAATGTAAGGGTAAAAGAAATTGAAGTTAAAGTGTAAAAGTTAAAGTATAAAAGACCAGGCATTGTAAAGCTTCTAAACTGCAAAGCATGGGTTAAATTCCTGAGGCAGTTAAGACAATGCCCTACTGGCCATTTAGTTGATTTATAGCATTCAAGACCCTGTGCAGCTTGTCATGTAGGCATTCAAGGCCCAAACCAATCAGTTTGAATGTAACCCCCTCCTTAGGAATGACCTATCACTCCAGCCTGACCTGTTCCCGCCAATGTATGTACTAATCAAGTCTAAGAATTGTTGTTTGACTTTCCCACGGTGTATGATGATTTGTTAAAGGAGACTGTGATGTATGTAAAGTCCCGCCCTCCCCCAAAAAAAGTGTACTTAAGCATTGCACAACCCCTGCTCTGGGCTCTGGGCTGCTTTCCCTTCTCAAGTGGGCACGGAGCCCCAGCATGCTGGTTCAATAAATCCCCTTCTGCCAATTGCATGAGTGGTCACTTGGTGGTCTCTTTCTCCGACGCTTCGCCGGACCCTTACATTACATTCCCAGGAAATAGGGTCTTACTAAGTTTCTTAGGGCTTCGCTAAATTGCTGAGGCTGGCTTTGAACTCACAATCCTCCTGCCTAACCTCCTAAACCACTGAGATTATAGGCCTGCACCACTGCCACTGTGCCTGGTTCTCCATGGTATTTGGAGAGGGAACAAAAGAAGGAGAGAAGATCAAGTTCTGGAATGACTAGAGTAACTGGTTCATGCAAGAAGTTGTTCCTCCTGGTTACCAGTTTGAATTGGTTAAGACAGAAATCATCTGGCCGTATGGCTTCCTGCTTGTGACATTATTTTGTTCTCAGATCCATGAGAAAGGCAGATGAAAAGAAGAAATGAACAGAAGATTATCTCCCCATATTTGAATAGAACTATCTTGTGATAAGGAAATTTAAAAAGTTATCTGGCTTGAGATAATCTTTGAGGAAAGGTAATTTTTTTTTTTTTTTGTACTGAGCAGGGGCACTCAACCACTGAGCCACATCTCCAGCCCTATTTTATATTTTATTTAGAGACAGGGTCTCACTGAGTTGCTTAGTGCCTCACTGTTGCTGAAGCTGGCTTTAAACTCATGATCCTCCTGCGTCAGCCTCTGGTGCTGCTGGGATGACACCTGGCTAAGATAAATTTTTGTTATTATTGTTTTTGATTTGTTGAGATATTATAGCTGAAAGGAACCCTAGATATAATCTCATCTGATTTATTCATTTTACTGAGGGCTATACTGGTCAAGAGTATTTATTGTCCAAGAGCACAAACCACACCAAGTAGAAATAAGCAGTGTACATTGGAAAGTCAGACACACCCTGTCTAAAGCCCAACACTGCCTCTGTTTATGTCTTAGGGTTGGAGAACATCTCACATGAGTGAAGAGCTGAGTTGTGCAGAGTAGAGTTTGCCAAAGGTGTTCCAGACGGAAAGAACAGAGGGAGGGCAAGCTACACAATGAAAGAGATTTGGAGAAGATTCTTGAATGGAGCTGGTGCATATGGTGTTAATACTGGAGGGAGGAGAAATACTGAGGTGCAAGGGAAGCAGTTGTCTGCTGACCCTGACTCAAAAACAAAACCAAACCAAAAAAGAGCCAGGCAAGTTGGTACATGCCTGTAATCCTGGTGACTCAGGAGGCTGAGGCAGAAGGATTGCAAGTTCAAGTCAAGCCTGTGAAAACACGCTCACCTGTCCAAGCCCAAAGAATGAACTAAGAAACACAAGGTCCAGCAAAAACCACAGCTCTACTTTAATGATGGTCTGCAAGATTGGGTGCCTGGTGGATAGGACACACATAGGGTACAACCAGCATTTTATCCCCTAGAGTGCAAGATCCCACTTCTGGGTTCCTCAGTGGCTGAGTACTATGGGGTATACAATCTTCCTGAACATTACCTAGGTGTTTTACTGACTCCTTTTTTTTTTTTTTTTTTTGGTGATTCTGGGGATTGAAACTAGGGGCTTATGCATGCAAGGTTTTACTGACTCTTAACGGGTTATTTAAAGAAATGTATCTTTATCACATGGGACTATGCTAGTGGCACCTCAAAAAAAAAAAAAGAAAGAAAGAAAAAAGTATACTTTTAGTTGTTGTTCCCACTTCCCTTTGTCCTTTTGGCACATACAGTTCAGCTCTGTTGGTCAGGCATGGGGGGGGGGCCTTCCTTCTCACCTTCTGTTAGCAAGGGGGCTTTGAATTTTTACACTCTGGTGTTAATTTCTTCTAACTGTTCATTTTGTTCTCCTTCCAGCTGCTTTTCTTAGATCCCAAGTCAGTGGTAAAGTGCCCCTGGGTTTAATCCCCAGTACCTAAAGTAAATAAATAAATAAAAATCCCCCCAAACAAACAACAAACAAATAAACAAAAAATAACCCTCCCCACCTCCAGTAGATTCAGTAGCTTTGGGATGGGAGACAGGATGTCTCACAATGTCAGTGATTCTGATGCACCAGGCAGTCCCCAAACCACACCATGAGAAATCACTTTTTATTAAAAAAAAAAAAAAAAGTTTTCAATCTTTAGAGACTAACAGAATTACCTGGATGATTTCTTAAACCACAGATTGCTGGGCCTATGCCCAGAGTCTCTGATTTACTAGGCTTAGGGTGGGATCTGAGAAATTCCCTTGTAATGCTAATGTTGCTGATCAGGAACTCCAGTTTGAGAACCATAGATGAAAAGCATATTGAGTATGTATACCATTTCCTATCTTAATAATCCAGAAGAATTTTTGTTTCAGAGTGACTTTTTGGGGAGAGTATAGTTGAGTGGTAGAGCACCTGTCTAGCATGAGCAAGACCTTGGGTTCAGTCCCCAGCACTGCAAATGAAAAGAAAAAAAAAAAAAAAAAAGAAAAGTAACTTCTAAGAAATAATAGAATGGTATTTATGAAGCACTGATCACTCACAAACTTAAATTTAATTCAATAACCATTTGTTCAACATCTATTTCATATTGCCATCATGTGTGAAGGGTTACAAGAATGAAGAGCTTTCTTGACCTCAAAGGAAAAAAAGATTGTATAAAATGTAAATAATAAAGCTGGATGTGGTGGTATGTGCCTGCAGTTCCAGCTTCTCAGGAGGCTGAGATTGGAGGATTACTTTGTTCATGATTTCTAGACCAGCCTAGGCAATGTAGTGAGAACCTAACTCAAAACAAACAAACAAACAAAAAACCCAACTAACCAACAAAACAAAACAAAACAAAGAAAATAAAAACAAACAATACTGAGCCTGGGGGTATAACTCAGTGGTAGACTGTGAGCTTAGCATATGTAAAAGACCCTGGGTTCAATTGCTAGCACCAAAAAAAAAAAAAAAAAAAAAAAAAAAAANGTGTGCACCATCCTTTGTGGGTTTGCAGAGTCTAGCTCTGTAACAGGAGTTCCTTTCATGTAACAGGGGTCCACTTTATGTCTTGAATATAAACCTTGACCACTGGTGGCTTATTTTTTCATACTAGGGATTGAACTCAGGGCCCCTTAACCATTGAGTCACATCCCCAAACCTTTTTATTTTGAGACAGGATCTTGCTAAGTTGCCTGGGGCCTTGCTAAATTGCTGAGGCTGGCTTTGAACTTGGGATCCTCCTGCCTCAGCCTCCTAAATTGCTGGGATTACAGGTATGTGCCACTGAGCCTGGCTGGTGGTTTATTTTAAAACTGAAATTCTTTTTTTTTTCTTTCCTCATCTTCCTCTTCTCTTCCTTAATTTTGAGGGATAGGTTGGGAGAACAAGATTAACACTCTTCCTGATCTGAGTAACCAGTCCTTCCACTTATACCCCACTGTCTGAACAAAGCAACACTGGACCTGGAAATGGGAAAACAGCTCTCTTAAGTATCAAGTGAATATTTTTTTTAATATTTATTTTTTAGTTTTCGGTGGACACAACATCTTTCATTTTATTTTTATGTGGTGCTGAGGATTGAACCCAGCGCGCCGCACATGCCAGGAGAGCGCGCTACCACTTGAGCCACATCCCCAGGCCGGATCAAGTGAATATTAATTACATCTATTAACAATATCTGGAAAACATCTCATATAGTGTTATGCTCGAATTCGGGACCCCCAAAAGACCACCAGAGACCCAAGATCGATGTAAGCAGCAAAGAGGTGTTTATTGCGAGCTAGCTCGGTCCTCCGCGCACACACACAGCAACTGGTGACGCTGAGAGGCCCCCAACCCAGGGTTTGCAGCAGTTTTATACATTCTTTGGAGAAGGCAGGGACTTCACATACATCATAGCATCTCTTAGCAAATCATCACACACCGCGGGAAAATCAAATAACAACTCTAAAACATGATTAGCACATTCACTGGCGGGAACAAGTTGGGTAGGGGTGATTGGTCAGTACAAAAGGGGTATTCATTTGAACTGATTGGTTTAAGCCAAGAGGGGTGTATGTGCTGAACTACATGGTTTCCCAACATGTTATCAACCACCATAAACTACTGGGAGGGTCATCTGGCATCCCAGGTATTTCCCTGTCTCATGCAGATTGGTGGCTGCTAAGGGGTTGCTATGGATCCCCACCTAGCCTGACTGAGTCAGGGACACCTGGCGCAGCAGATCTCTCCTGTTATTTGTACATAAACAACTTAGCAGGGTAGGAATGTGCCTAGGAGTGCTCTGTGGGTCTTTCCAAGGACAAAGGTGATGTCCCTTCCTTGGCAGGCTTTGCTCTGAGGTAGAGGCTGGTTTTTCAATGGTTCCCTTTTTAAAACCTTTGGTTCCTCCTACCAGTTCGAATGGCAGCTTCTGTGACATGAGTCTGTTGCCTTTCTCTTTTGCTAGCAAAGCAATACTACTTCTTTTTTCTTTTTTTTTCTCAAAGCCTTGTCCTTGTTATTGGATCAGCATCAGGCACAATGACAGAGCTTTCAGTATGAGGCCCAGATTAGTCCCTGGGGCCTTCTCTTTCACAGGAAAATAAAAGCAACAGGAAACTTTCCCAACTTTAAAGAGGGGAAGTGACTCACAGGCTTAACACAGAGAAAGATGGAGATATTCTGTAGGTGAAAGGGCAAGAGTCTTCTGAAGCAAAATAAGAGGAATTGAAACCAGTGATGCTTTACCACTGAGCTCCATCTCCAGCCCTTTTTATTTTTGAGACAGGGTCTCACTAAGTTGCTTAAGGCCTTGCTAAATTGCTGAGTCTGGCCTCAAATTTACAATCCTTCTACCTTAGCTTCCCTAGTCATCCACACTTGGCACATTAGTGAGAAATCTTTTGAGTAGGGATGGAGTGATAATAGATTGAATATTTGCTCAGAGAGTAACTTGATTTTACTATCATCACAGGAAAGCAGGGAGCTGAAACTCCAAACTGCCAAGATCCTGGCAACAAAAACACTCAGGGTCTCACTCTAAGGGAACTGGGCCGTGCGAAATAACCACACAAGAGATAGAGATATCTTTTTCTTTAGGGGTCCCAAGAAAGAAAGAGAACCAGCATGTGCTTGTTGAGGGCCTCAGCTGAGTCAGGATGAAGTCTGGCATATTGCCAGAAGGGAGTGGTTGAGAGGTGACGCCAGCGAGCCATTGAGATGATGATGGTTATGTTAAGCTGTGTATTCAATTGTATATTTGACTTTTACTGTCCGGCAATAGGGCGGCTCTTGCTGCTTCAGAGCCCACTACTTTGGAGTTCCCGTGGGGTTCCAAGGGAGAGTGCCAGCAACCTCAGTGGAGGGGAGAGTGTTCCCAGGGAGCGTGTGTGGAGTGCTGGTGGAGTTTGGCAATAAAGAGTTGCTGTTTTGAACCTACAAGTGCTTCGTGGCAGCATTTGTGCCCAGCCAGACTGCGGCATGTGCTGACCCTTTTACTGAGGTGAAGCCATTCAAATGAGGCAAGTGGTCAGGTTTCAGGGGATTGAGTCTAGCTTCATGAAGTCTGCAGTCAACAGGTTGGCTGACATCTAGGAAGGACACACCCAAAGGCAGAGCAAGGGGACTACAAAGGGCATTTCCATGGAACATTCTATCCCAAACAGGGCAAAGGAGTAAATCACAAAGGAACAGGTGAGGGTAGCTCGATTCATGGGGCTGCAGAAAGGCACGCCTACGCATGAAGACACATTCTGCTACTTCAAGGATCAGGCAGTGTCTGGGGCCACTATGAATGTGGCCAGATCACAACGAAAATGATCAACAGAGCCTCTACTGATCATGGGAAGGAAAATGCTGGTCACTCAGCGCGACGGCCCCCACACCAAACCTTGGTTCTTGTGTTCCAATGAAAGAAAAATTAAAGTCAGACACCAAAAGCCATGTAAGATAACTTTATTTTAAATGACAGTAGAGTAGAAATTAGGTGAGAATAAAGTACAAGTAAAGAAAGGCTCAAGCACAGAGCACTCAAGAGAGAATGACAAAGGAGATAATGCTGTCTCCAAATTTATTACTGTTTGATTGTTTACCAGGAGAACTGTGGACTACCCTCTATACTCTTTGCCATTGGGTGTTCAACTCCTCCTTCACATCTGGTGGTGGAGGTTTTGACCTTCGTTGGTCCCCTCCAGGACTGTCCTGGTGGCCATCCTATGTAGAGGGGCTTAATCTGAAAGTCAATTACATGTTAATGTGGGCATTGGGATCAGTAGCCAGTCAGAGGTTACCTTGCTGTTTCTGTGCTACTAAAGAACCCCTTGTTCTGAGCTAGTAGAAGACACTTGGTACCATAACTTCTAATTTTATCTTGATCTTGATGGGTCCTGTCAAGAGTTAATCCCAGCCAGGTGTGGTGGCATAGGACTCTAATCCCAGTGGTTTGGGAGGCTGAAGCAGGAGGATCACAGGTTCAAAGCCAGCCTCAGCAACAGCGAGGTGCTAAGCAACTCAGTGAGACCCCATCTCTAAATAAAATACAAAATAGGGCTGGCAGACCTGGGGTTGTGGCTCAGCCATACAGCGCTTGCCTCATATGTGTGAGGCACTGGGTTTGATCTTCAGGAGCACCAATGAATAAATAAATAAATAAATAAATAAATAAAATAAAGATATTGTGTCCACTTATAACTAAAAAATAAATATTTAAAAAATTTTGAAAAAAAATAAACAAAATAAAGGTATTAAAAAACCCCATGTATACTTAAAACAAAACAAAACACTGGATGTAGCCAGTGGTTGAGTACCCCTGAGTTCAATCCCTGGTAACCTCCCCCCCCAAAAAAGTTCCATAAATCCTTTCTTGAGGCATCCCCCTCCCCATTATCCCTTTAACTTTTGTCTGTTTATCCTCAAGTTTTGCATACTCTGATGTTTTTCTACAGGCTATCTGCTACAAATTATTTATTCTGTCTTGGCAGTAACTTAAAGAAAACTCTTAAGAGTACTTAGAAGTAAACCTGTGACTTTGACATACATTTCACTTCCCATTGCTAGCTACTACCAACCCAATACCTGACAGATTACTGAGAAATATGTATAGAATAGGGGTAGAGTGATAATATAGACTGAAAATTACATAGAGCTTTATTGTAACAGTGGTCCTGTTGCTGAAAGCTTGGTCCTTGTCCCTGATACCAATCCAATGGGGACACAGTTGGGTTTTTTTTGTTTGTTTTTGATAGTGCTGGGGATTGAACCTAGGGCCTTGTGTATGCTAGATAAGTGTTCTACCAGCTGATCTGTATCCCCGACCTCAAGGACACAGTTGAGAAAAAGAAAAAAGAGGGTTTATTGCTTTGTTAGCAAAGGAGAAACACAGGGGACTCCTTTCCCAAAGGCTGTGATTCTGCCCATCCATAGGAACAGGGGGGTTTTTATAGAGGTGAAAAAGAGAAAATAAGAATAGAGAGGAGAGACCAGAAAAAAAGAAGACCAAGGAGGAGAAGTCTGGGAAAAGAAAAAAAAAAATGAAAGTTTCAAAGCCCCAGGGATATAGTCAAAGCATCAAGTGAACCCCTGTTATAGTCCATTTTAGCCCTTGCTGCTCTGACACCGTGACTTATTTTTTAAAGGGCATGTTTCTTTCTCTTCTTCTCTTTCTCCTCCTCCCTAACTTCTTTCTCTCCATAATCTCAGGAGACACAGGATTGCCTTTCTCACTCATTTTAGGCAGAGTTATCAGTCCTTGAAGACACACCCACCATAGGAAAAAAGTAATTTAGATTTGGGGATGACACCAGAAGATCTCAGAAAAGACCAGCTCCCAAATTAAGAAGTGAATTACAGGGGCTGGGGATGTGGCTCAAGCGGTAGCGTGCTTGCCTTGCATGCATGCGGCCCGGGTTCGATCCTCAGCACCACATACAAAACAAAGATGTTGTATCCGCCGATAACTCAAAAATAAATATTAAAATTAAAAAAAAAAAAAGTGAATTACAACTCTGACAGAGAACATGTGGAATGCAGCCTTGGATTCACCTCTTTAAAAACCTCCTGTTCCCTCTGATAGACAGAATCACAGCCTCTGGGACAGGAGACCCCTGTGTTTCTCTTGTGCTAGCAAAGCAATAAAAGTTATTCCTTTTTCTCAAAAATGTGTCCTCATTACTGGATTGGCATTGGATGCAAGGAGAAGCTTTCAATAACATTACCTTATGGTACTGTTACTGTTTTGGAGAGGTTAGGCTACACCTCTCATTATTTTACAAATATTCAGTCAAGTTGGCAGGAAAATAGGTTTTATTCAAAGCCAATTTAAGGAAAATTTTTGTTTCAAAATTTCCATCTTAGTTGATTGTGGTGGCACATGCCTGTAATCCCAGTTATTTAGGAGGCTGAGGCAGGAGGATCACAAGTTCAAGGCCAGCCTCAGCAATTTAGCAAGGCCCTAAGAACTTATCAAGTTCCAAAAAAAAAAAAAAAAGAGGTCTTGGGGATATGGCTCAATGGTAAAGCACCCCTGGGTTCAAAAACAAACAAAACACCCCAAAACACATGAATCAATTTCCACCTTTGGAGGCTCTGTGGAAAGAAAAATTTAATAGAGATAGCAATTTGAGAAAAAAAATGCAGTAAATACACATGCAGATTTAGTTAACCTGTGCAGGACTGGTGGGGCAGGGGGTAATCTCTACTTAGCCTCTTAGATATTCCTCACCTTCTAGCCTTTTAGCCTTTACTTTCAGCATGAGGAAGTTGTCCTCAATTTCAAAAATACCCCCTCCCCCCCAAAAAAAAATCATTCAACTTTTCAATTTCAAAAATACCAAAAAATCTACAATGCCCAAAAGAGACTCTAGATATTAACTCAATAGAAAATTTTTTTGGGGGGGGGTGGTGTTTAGCCACTGAGCTACATCTCCAGTCCTTTTAATTTCTTGAGACAGGGTGTTGCTAAATTGCTGAGGCTGGCTTTGAATTTGTAATCCTTCTGCTCCCCAAATACTGGGATTACAGACATAGGCCACTGAGTCTGGCTAAATAAAGAGATTTTTATTTTATTTTTAGAGACAGGTGCTTTGCTATGTTGCCCAAACTGGTCCCAAATTCCTGGACTCAAGGGCTCCACCCACGTCAGCCTCCCTGAGTGATGAGACTACAGGTGTACCCCACCACACACAGCTAGGGATACATTTTTAAAAAATATTTTTTAGTTGTTAATAGATCTTTATTTTATTCATTTATTTATATGTGGTGCTGAGAATCTGGAACCCAGCGCCTCACACATGCCACATGCTCTACCACTGAGCCACAGCCCCAGGGATACATTTTTATGGGTCAATCTGGAGCTTTAAATATGATAAACAGCGTCCTTTCCCACACACATTGCTTAAGTAACCGAGGTGAATGCCTTCTAAGATTCTCACAGTTTTAACTCCATAGCTTGACAAACAGCTTGTCTCTGGGGCTCCAGTGTTTTACAGCCTCTCCTTTGCCTCCACTGTAAAGATGGGATGGCACTACTTTTCCCAAGAGGTTGGAGACCAAAGCCAGTGGCAATCTCACTTGGAGGGGAAGAAATCCACTAAACCTATACTTGGCCTCAGGTGGCCACACAATTTGTGTGCAAAAATAACCTGGTTCAAGTCCCTGTTACACAAGAAAAAACTGAGACTTGGATGTTGATAATTTAGATTTCTTACGAAAAAAAAAATAAAATCAAGCAGTGCTGGCCACGGTGGTGCAAACCTGTAATTCTAGGGACTGGGAAGACTGAAACAGGAGTTTCAAAAGTTCAATACCAGCCTGAGCAATTCAGGGAGATCCTGTCTCAAAATCAAATTTAAAAAAGAATGGAGGCTGGACATGGTGGTGCATAGCTGTAATCACAGAGGCTTGAGAGGCTGAGGCAGGAGGAGTGCAAGTTCAAGACTAGCTGGAGATATGGCTCAGTAATAAAGCTCTCTGTGGTCAATCCCTATTACTGTTAGGGAAGAGAGAGATGAGAATGGAGGGAACATGAAGTTAAGAGAATAATCCTATAAAATAGGTCCACAGTGCTGACCTGTACATGCTTTCTTTTCCAAGAAGCTATACCTGCAGCCCTGACTGGCCTAAATGGACAGGACATGTCACATTCCTCAGCAAACTACCTGTTAACTGCAGGAGAAATGCAGGCCCAAAATAATGTTGATAAATTACTCTTAAGGGGAAGACTTTTGTGAGCAGATCCTAAAAGTCTGGGAGATGACAGTTCCTCCTAACCATAAAATCTGTAACACTATATGGTTAATAATCCAATTATGAACTGATCAGCATGGGCTAAGGTGATCTAGAGTTGCCATGGCAGTGGGTACTTGGAAGTCTGATGTCATCTTGCTGTCAGTCAAAAGTAAAGAGGGTGGACCTGAGCAGGATTCTTTGGGAACTTCTCTGGGATTCCCAATAACACTAGAGTAAAAGAGAGGCACATTGTTTCTCTCCTCTCGGAGACGACCCACTCTCTCTTTTGAGAGGGTCTCCTTTCTCCTGTCCCTTCAATAAATTCATTCCTGTTACTCTGCGTGGCATGTCTGAAATCTGACTTCATCACCCAAATCTAGGTTTGAAAGGTGTATTTTAACACTACCTCAGTGTTTCAGAAGGCCCCAGCTCTTTAACAGTACCAGGGAGAAAAAAAAATTTTTTTTTAAACTATGAATTAGAAGAAAAGAGTTGGGGCTGGGGTTGTGGCTCAGCTGTTGAGCGCTCGCCTACCATATGTGAGGCACTGGGTTCGATCCTCAGCACCACGTGAAAAGTAAATAAAGATTTAAAAAAAGAAAAAATGAAAGTTGGCCACCTTGCATAAGCACAGGCCATATCATTAGGAAATCACTTGTAATTAAGTCTTTTGAGGAAAAGGAAAAAGAGGAAGAGAAGAAGGAAAGACAACAGAAGACGCTCATGCTAGGGCTCTTTTTGAAAATTTCCATTCATCTTTAAATTAGAAAAGTGTTTGACAAATTGTCTAAACAGTCAAAAGAGCAGTGGAAGAACTTTCCACAAGCACATTGTTGGGTTAGAATTTCATAAACTTTAAATGTTACTTGTTTGCTAAAAATATCCTAGAAGCAGCCAAGGTTGCCCTTTTTTAAGAATTCCATTCTGAGGATTCACTCTAAGGATTAATTACCTTCCTGGTCTGGAGCTAGAACCCAGTGCCTCGCTCCTGCGTGCTCTACTACTTAAGAGTTCATTTGCGTTTTTCAAAACCCCAAAGGCCACCTGGGCTCCTTCCGCCATTTGCCACCGACCTCGCTGGGCCCCTAAAACGGGAAAACACGTGCTCCCCACCGACTGACACCGAGGCAAAGAGGGAAGCGACAGGCGAATCCCGCAGACCTATACAGCAACCCCCACGTGCTCACAGCGCGGCTCCGGGCGCCCCCGCTATATATGCTCCTCCTCTTTTGTCTCTCCTTAGGCCGGGATCAGGCTAAGATCCCCTCCCCCAGGCAGGTGCCCCGCCCCTCCCTCCAGCCGCCCCCTCCTTCCAGGGCCCTTGAACCTGGCGGAGGTCCCTACCCACTGGCAGCCCCCTCTCACGTCTCTCCCTGACTGGTCATACCGCTGGCCCGCGGCGGTGGGAGGAGGCGCAGGCAGGCAACTGAAAGCGACACCCGTTCTTTGACCTGAGGTGTTCCTCGTCCCTGGCCTCCATCACGTGTTGCAGAGACGCGGGGCGGGGCGGGCGAGGTGGGGCATATATAGCGGGGGCGCCCGGGAGCCGCGCTGTGTGAGCGTGTCGGGGTTGCTCTACGGCCTGNCGGGGTTGCTCTACGGCCTGCGTGAGACTCGTCCGCCTCTTACCCTCTTCGCTGCGGTCTGTCGGTGGGTGCGCACCCCCCAGCCACCGTGCACCAGCGAGCTGCCCCGGGCCACCCCGCAATGCCGAGATGGGAGGGATCCTCGGGTTTTGAGGGCTGCTGCTGTGCTCCCAGCGGGGTTCTAAACTGGACCGCCGAGGACGGTGGTCCCGGGGCCTGGGAGCGGGTGGGCTCCGGGACGCCTGCTCTCCGTCGTCCGTGCTCCACCGGCGCTTTTGTTGATGGAGGCTTTTCTCCTAATAGCTTCTGTGCTGTTATCAAGAATCTCTTGGTGTGCAAGGAAGGTTGTGGGGAAGGAGTTAGGAAATTGTTGTAAGGCAAGAGTTTTGGGGGGGTATACAGTAACAATAAGGCTATCAATACTTCTCCAGGTTTCTGTTTTTTTTCTCTCTCGACCCTTCTCGGTACCAAGGATTGAATCCAGGGGCGCTTTACCAGTGAGCCCTATTTTGTATTTTATTTAGAGACAGGGTCTTGCTAAATTGCTGAAGCTGTCTTGAACTCAGATCCTCCTGCTTTCAGCCTTCCTAGACGCTGGGATTACCAGTGTGTGCCTCCGCGGCTGGCTCTTACTCATTTCTTGTAGAACTGTGACCCTTGGTGGTGGGAGACTTGGGCTGACACGCCCAGAAGTGGTGGGCAGCCGGCTTGGCCGGTTATTTGCTTCCAGGTTAGCTGATTGTCAGGGCGGCAGTTTTGTGTGGGTATGGGTTCTTGGGGCTACAAAAATATACACGTAACACATCCTGAAATGTTTTTCAATTCCTCTGAGCACCTCCTTCCTCTTAAGCTTGGTTGCTCATAAAGTAGTTTCAGTCCTTTTAGAAGGGAGTTAAAAATAAGCCCCCATAAAAGTGCTCCAACTTTATTGTCCTGATCCTTTGATTTCTCAAAGGAGTGTTGACTAAAATATCTTCTATTGAAACTTTTCTTTAGTCTCAACATGGATTTTAATCTGGTTAGCAACTTGTGAGCAAAAAAAAAAAAGCATTTGTGAAGCTGGGCATAGTGGGTCTCACCTATAATCCCAGCGACTCAGGAAGCTGAGGCAGGAGGATAGCAAGTTTGAAGCCAGCTTCAGCAACTTAGGAACACCATGTCTTCAAAAAGGGTTTGTGGTTTACCTTAGTGGTAGAGTTTAGCCTAACGTGGAATCCCTTAAATCCCCAGTTAAGGATGGGCATTTCTAGCTTCCTGGTGGTGAAGCAAGACAACTATGTCAACAACTTTGACTTTCCCTGCTGTGCCTCTTTTCTAAGTTTAAACTTAAGCTCCCAAAACTACCTTAAGGGGTGTTTGCCCAGGAGAGGACTCAGAGGATGGGAAGAAGCATGGGAGACCACACTTAGCACCTCTTGAATTTTTTTCACTTGAAAGAAGCAAGCGTTTGCTTGGATTGGGGAACTAATCTGGGAATCATCCCAGTGTCCTGAAATCCAGTTTCTCTTCCACAGGTTTGTTTTTTTCCTCCTCAAGGAAGAAAATGGCATCTGTTGCAGTTGATCCTCAACCGGTATGAATTTTAAATAGCCGTTTTCTTGACTCCTTCCTCTCCTGACATGTTTCTATAACTTAACATCTACTCCTCTTTGGTTACAGAGTGTGGTGACTAGGGTGGCCAACCTGCCCTTGGTGAGCTCCACGTATGACCTGGTGTCCTCGGCTTATGTCAGTACAAAGGATCAGTATCCCTACTTGAAGTCTGTGTGTGAGATGGCAGAGAAGGGTGTGAAGACCATGACCTCTGTAGCAGTGACAAGTGCTCTTCCTATCATCCAGAAGCTAGAGCCACAAAGTGAGTGGACATAGTGGCGGACATAGTGGCGCATACCTATAATCCCAACTACTCTGGAGGCTGAGTCAGGATCCTAAGTTTGAGGCCAGTGTGGACAATTTAGTAGATGCTGTCTTCAAAATGAAAATAGAGAAAAGGCTCAGTGGTAAAGTCCCCCAGGATTTAATCATCAGAACTGGAAAAATAGAATCATAAAATGTTGGTTATCTAGCATGTTTTTTTTTTTTCCTTTAGTACTGGGGTGCTTTACCAGTGAACCACATTCCCATTCCTTTTTATTATTTTTCTTTCTTTATTTTTTGAGACAGTGCCTCACTAAATTGCTTAGGGCTTTGCTAGATTGCTGTGAGACTGGGCTTGAACTTGTGATTTTCCTCATCCTCCTGAGATGCTGGAATTTCAGGTGTGTGCCACCATGCCTGGCTCACTTAGCATGTTTTCATAGTTGATCCATTTTACTGTATCATATCAGCCCTTCATCCCTTTTTATTGTGGAAAAATACCTCATTGTGTACTTAGACATATTTTTGTTTATTCATCAGTTGATGGACACTTGGGTTGCTTCTACATTTTGTAGATGATATTTCTGTGAATATCTATGTACAAGTTTTTGTATGGACATAATTTAATTTTCTAGGGTACATACTTAGGAATGGAATTCCTGAATCACATAATAATTGTTAAGCTTTTGAGGAACAACCAGACTGTTTTCCAAAGTGGCTGCAACACTTTACATTCCCACAACAGAGTGGGAAGTTTTCTATTTTCTCCACAGTATGCATGAATTTCTTTTAATAAAAATTTTAAATCATTCCCCAAATGGGGGTTAAGTCATGAATTTGCAGGATTGTAAGGAACCTTTAAATGCCAATTTCTAAATGAATTTGGTATGAGTACTTGGCTTGGTCAACCTTAGGGGAAGCTTTGGACTGAAATCTGTACCTTATTAGGGAACTACAGAGTGCTGTTAGCGTACTGTTTCCTGGTGAGAACCCAAAATGTACTGCCATCTACTAAATTAGGTACATGAATTAAGTAGGGATTAAACTAAAATGGAAATGCTAATTTTGAGAGAGTTTCTGGACACTTTATTCTTTGAATAAGGGTTCAGGGAAAGCCTTGCTACTCTTGGCACTAACATTAGGGGTCAGCTGTTGAGGAAGAAGTTTCTTAGCCAACTTCCTACAGACATGATGTTGCCTCTGTGTACACCTCCTTTACACCCTCTTATTTACCTCTTGGTGGAAAAAAGTTTCCAGCAACCTACCAAGCTTCTTTCTGTCTGATCTAGAGAAGCCAGATAATGCATATTGTGGTGAAACATTAAACATTTTGGCTGTTTTGTTATAAAAAGGTTAAAGACCTGAGGTACAGTAGTGTGGGCTCATTCTATAACACGTTACATTGGCATTATTTAGTTTCACTATAGAATCTCAGCAACATTTGTGATTCTTCCAGTTGCAGTTGCTAATACCTATGCCTGCAAGGGGCTGGACAGGATTGAAGAGAAATTGCCTATTCTGAATCAGCCAACATCACAGGTGAGCTTGGGACAAAAGTAATGAGGTCTGCTACTGCACATGTTTTCACGTTCTACTGTTTAGCACAGACTGTGCATGCCATAAACAAGAAAACACTTATTTGTTCCCTTACCCTGGAACTGGATGTATTTTTGAAAGACGTTGGCCACTAACTTACTTTCTGAACTTTTGTTAGGTTGTGTTCAAGAAGCAGAGAACTAGCCAGCTTTGGGTAGAGTACTTTTAGCTTATCAATTTGTGACTTTGCCCTTGTAGATGAAATGGGTCTCAAATAACTGATTCCAGTGTGGTGCTGGATACATTCAGAAGTGGTATATAGAAGATTTTCTTACTTGGTGCATTGCTGATAGGGACTACCATGCATAAGGACAGCAAGCCCATGTTGACAGAAATGATAGGCTTATCAACCCCAGTGATACTTTGGTTCAGATAAGGTACTGAAAGTTTCTTTCAGATTAAAAATACATAAAATGATACCAATTAGTGAGAAATCTGTCTCTGTTTTTCATGATTAAATCACCCCTACTGTGCTAAGTATGGAGTGAACTTAAGGCTTTAACACATGGAAGACCAGTGCTGTACCACTGAGCTAAATCTCCAGCCTTTGTCTTTTGTCTTTCATAATTTAAGTAGATAAGTTTAGTGTATAGCCTTTAGAATTAATTACATGTACATCTGCTTAACAATTTCACTAATGTTGCTTCATACTCATCTGTTGATGAATTATTTTCCATTTTGGATATTTAAATTTTGGTGATTTGTGTATAATACTAAAAATCAGTTTCCTTTATTTAATTTTTTTATTTTATTTTATTTTTTTAATTTATTTATTTTTTTAATTTATTTTTTAGTTCTCAGTAGACACACATCTTTGTTTGTATGTGGTACTGAGGTTCGAACCCGGGCCCCATGCATGCCAGGCGAGCGTGCTACAGCTTGAGCCACATCCCCAGCCAGTTTCCTTTATTTAAAAGGAATTAGATTGGGTTGTTGGAAGCCTAAAGCTCTAGTAAATCAAGACATTTCCAATGCCTTGGTGTATGTATATGTTTATGTATGTGTGTATGTGTATATATACACACATACACACATATATATCTCAGTGGTAGAGCGCTTGCCTAGCATGCATGAGGCCCTGGGTTCAATCTGCAGCACTGGAGGAAAAAAATTAAAAAATTAAAATAAAAAAGTTCTTCCCCTGAGATATTAATAAATAACAAGTAATTTAGGGTAGGTTTTCAAGTGTCTGTATACTCCCTCATCATCTCTCCTGTCTCTTTCCATGTCTTCTCCTTGAATTAGACAGCTCTGTATGCTAATACCTTGAATGTCAAATTTAGTTTGATCTTTAGTTTCCTTGCTGGATTTATGTGACCTGAGCTATATAACCTTACTAACAGGTAACAAGTTACCACCTTTATTCTTGATCCTTTTTCCCCCTTTAACCATATCCTCATGCAAATGTGACATTTGAAGCATGAACTAGATGTTTAGTGTGTTTGTTTTTATTTGGGGTGGTAGCTTGTTGGTGATTGAACCCAGGCCCTTGCACATGCAAAGCATATGCCCTACCATAGAACTACACCCCCAGCCCTGTGGATGTCTAGTTTTTTGTTTGCTTTTTGCCATGCTGTGGATTAAACCCAGGTTCTCAAACTTGGCTAGATAAGAGATCAGCCACTGAGCTAAACCCCAAGTCAAAGGCATCTAGTTTTTTTTTTTTTTTTTTATGATAAGCTATTAGTAGATAAGTCTAAAGATTCTAAAAGATTTATAAATCTTTTGAAATTATTTGAATTTGTTTTAACAACTACATACTTTTTTCTTTTGTGTGCTTTGATTAAAAGCCTATGTAACTGCCTTTTACTTAAGAGATATTTTGCGTATCTCAGTTTGCACTAAAATGAGCAAAGCAGTGGAACCAATGGGGTTAGTTATTTCTAGTATAATTATTAAAGCAGATAACTTCTGTTTATAGGACTAGGAGTTCGCATTTATCTTGGGTGGAGGTCCTTAATAATAAGCCCATGTAATTAAGTTCCAGGTGAACTTACTAGCAAAATCTGCCTTATTTAACTTTTTAATCTTTTTTATTTTGTGTGATACTGGGGATGGAGCACAGAGCCTATGCAGGCCAGGCAAGTGCTCTACCACTGAGCTATACCCCAGCCCTATTTTTTTTTTTTAGTTTTTTATTCTTTAAGAGATGAAGTCAGGCTGTTTTTCCCAGGCTGGTCTCATACTCCTAAGCTCAAATGATCCTCCTGCCTTAGCCTGTGGCCTAAGTAGGACTATAGGTGTATACTATTGCACCCAGCTGAATCCAATGTATCTTAAATTACCATATCTATTCTATTATGTATGTAATACAGATGCCCCTTGACTTTTGACAGTTATGTCAATAAATTCATCAAATTGAAAATATCTTAAAGTCAAATAGTTCATTTAAAGGCTGGGAATATAACTCAGGGGATAGAATGTTTGCCTTAGCATGCTGGAAGCCTGGTTTTGAGAAAAGAAAGTTTTGTTTCCTCACATTTAATCACATAACTATAATTATGGAGCTACAGATGTTCTTGTAATTCTGTTTTCAGGTGAAAGGGTTATGGTGTTGTGATCCTTGTCTCAAATCCCAGCCTTTACCACTTTCATGATATTTCTTATAATTTATTCTTCTCATATTAAAAGTGGCACTGAAGCTGGGTGTGGTGACACATGCATATAATCTCAGTTACTCAGGAGGCTGAGTTAGAAAGATCTCAAGTTAGAGACTAGTGTCTGCAATTTAGTAAGACCCTGTCTCAAAAAATAAAAAGTAACTAGGGAATTAACTCACTGATAAAGCGCTTCTGGGTTCAATCCCCAGTTTAAAAAAAAAAAAAAAAAAAGAGGGGGACGCTGGACTAAGCCAGGATCTAGGTTTTTAGTCCACCTTTCATGTACATCTTGGACAAATCGCCAGTTTATGAAATCACTTTGGAACTTTATGTTCTATGCCTGAGATGTGCCTGAAGGGAATCTTTCATGTCTTTTCCTTTCCCTCCCCTGACTCCAACTTAGAAAAGCTCCTTCTTTGTTTGTTTGTTTGTTTTTTTAATATCAGGAATTGAACCCAGGGGTACTTAACCTCTGAGCCACATCTCCAGCCCACTTTATATTATTATTTAGAGACAGGGTCTCTCTAAGTTGCTTAGGGTCTTGCCAAGTTGCTGAGGCTGGCTTTGAACTCGCAATCCTCCTGCTTCAGCCTCCCAAACTGCTGGGGTTGGAGGTGTGCGCCACCACACCCAGCTGCATCTTCTCCACAGTAACAAAATGAGATAGTGAGCTAGGCTTTCCCACGAGTTAGGGTCTCATGAGTGGAGCATGGGCAGGCTGGTGATTTAGAGGGTCCTGTATGAATGATAGCTATCTAAAGCACTCCTAGCAGGATGGAGAACTGCCTGTGGATTGACCTTCTGGGGCTGTGGGTACAAAGGGCAGCATGTGCATGGCGTACCTATGGCTATGTTCTTAGGCAAGCATGAGCTGTTCTCAGTATAAGCATGCCATTCTTCCCTAGAGTACTTTTTGTACCAAAGGTTTATTTAGTTAAAAACAAAAACAAAAAACTTCCACCAAAAACAACAACAGAAAACCCAGAAAAACAAAACAATATAAAACAGAAAAGTCCCACAACAACTTGCCTTGACAAATGAACAAACTTCATATTTGTTTCCCTCATTTGTACCTGTGAACAATCCTTGAGGAGTGGCTAGGTAGGACAAATAGACCTGACAAAGAAATTAAGGTTAATTGAATACTAGTGACTTAGCCAAGACCTAAAATTAGGCAGCAAAAGGACCAGAATCCTTTTTAACTCTTAAACGATGCTTCCTCTGTAAGACCTTACAGTGGGTTTGTGCCCATATTCCTTATTTGCCAGTTGATCTGCTTTTCCACATTCAGGTTGTTGCCAGTGCCAAAGGGGCTGTGACTGGGGCGAGAGATGCTGTGACGACTACTGTGACTGGGGCCAAGGATTCTGTAGCCAGCACGGTCACAGGGGTGATGGACAAGACCAAAGGAGCGGTGACTGGCGGGGTGGAGAAGACCAAGTCTGTGGTCAATGGCGGCATTAACACAGTTTTGGAAAGTCGGATGGTGCAGTTTGTGAGCAGTGGAGTAGAAAATGCAATCAGCAAATCCGAGATGCTGGTAGATCAGTACCTTCCTCTCACTGAAGAAGAAATAGGTAATTGGGAATTTTGTCTTAAAATAATGTTTTATACCTTAAACTAGTCTTTTAAAAAGGACTATAAAGATTGTCTTTTAAAAAGATTACCTTTATTGAGGTAGACTTTATATACCAAAAACATTTACCTGTTTTCAGTCTAAATTTAGAGTTGTATAGCCATTATCACTGTCCAGTTTAAGAACTTTTGTTTTGTTTGGTTCTAGGGATTGAACTCAGGGGGCTTTACTACACAGCTAAATCTCCAGTGCTTTTTATGTTTTTATTTTGAGACAGGATCTCATTCAATTGCTTAGAACAGACCTATGTCCCCAAAAGTTACTTCATGCCTGTTTGTAGTCAGTCCTTTGTTCCTTCCCCACATAACCACTCATCTTTTTTTATAAATTTCCTACTTAAAGCAATCTGAAGTTTCATACTGAATTATACCTAAGGTTTTTTTAAAAAACTTTTTAATGATAACCACCCCCACCCCTCACCCCCCGCCCCAACATACTAAGTTTTAAAGCTTCAGGAGAAATTTGCCTTGAAAAAAATTTTCTATAAATGGGTTGTCCTTTTTTTTTTTTTTTTTT